>NC_061828.1:23144693-23157193 GCF_019202785.1 Penaeus chinensis | reverse complement strand
CAGTGGCCAGTTTTCAGGATCAACATCCTCACAACAAGGACCCAGCACTGCCTATGGTTACCCTTAAACCGAAGTGCCATATGTATGCAAAAATGTTGCTGCCATTTGCTGATCCAGCGATATCATGATCTCTTGCCTTCATCCTAATCACCTGTTATTATTATAGTTATAATAGAAACATGATGCTTTCTAGTATTATAGATACGTGGTTATATTAAAAATGTACCTGTGAATTGAACTTTTTTCTCCATGATAAAAATATGTAATAGTAGATTAGACAAACTAAAAATTGTAATAACTACATCTGTACATAAATAGTTTACTGTCTATACACAGAAATACACATATTTCAGTTTATGGAGCGTTGATTTTATTAGATGAAAATTATTTTTTTAGAGCTGAGGAAAATGCTCAGATTGGACAAAACCCCTGAACTATGAGGGATAAACCTACTGTCGTAACAATATTCACATTATTCGATTAATGATATGAACATGCATAGGGTGATGATCCTAGCGTTAATGTGTACAATATGAACACGATTTATTCTATGATGAGTCTCGTCTTTCATGATTTTGTTCAGCTAGTCACTTATCAAAAGTGGATAGTGTATTCACCATTCGGAAACAAATAATCAGAGTCTAGACTTGTGCTACTTTCTTACAAAACATATCACTTAAGAACTTATAAAAGGACAGGAATTTTAACAAGCTTTGAAACCTGTTTCATAACCAAGTAATACTCTGGCAGGGTTATCGAATATCTTTATCATTCATTTATTATTTTAGGGCTACTGTGAAGATAATACAGTCCAACAGAAAACAATTATCCATGCATACATTCCATAGGAACAGAATATTGGCAAATCAAAGTTTCATTTCATGCATGTGTAGGCATTCCAAAGTTATATATGTATAATGTAGTTTATTCAAGCAGAAAAACTAAACAATCGGATATAAATCTCCCCTTTACAAGTTCAGAAATTTATGATATGCTCTGTGGCGGTCGCTGTGGCATCACCTCAAGGTTCACCCTCTACGCTTCGGTGTTAGTTGTGCTGGAGCTGGAGCTTCAGGTCCTTTCATTCCCATCATTACCGACGAACGCCAAGGACCCGATGAGTTCGGAAACTACAACTTCAACTTCGAAACAGCAAACGGCATCATTCGTGAGGAACAAGGAGCCCCACAAGGAGAAACTGGAGCCGTAGCACAACAGGGTTCTTGGTCCTAAGTAACGTTTGCTTTTGGTAAGATTACATCTAAACTATATTCTCTTTAGACGGAAATCCAATTTGTTTCCTCATTTCAGATTCATCTTCCATGGCATGACTTCAGCTTCGTTGCTGCCGAAAACGGTTTCCGTGTTGAGTCTGACCTGCTGCCCACTCCCCCTCCCCTCCCCCCCGCACGCCATCGCTCAGATCGAGATGACTCGTCTGGAGGATGACGTCGCTGCAGCTTCACGTGGCCGGTCAGGCTCTGGTTCTGGACAGTTCTCAGGCTTTGGTGCCGGCCAATTAGGCTTTGGTTCAGGACAGTTCTCGGGATCTGGCCAATCAGGTTTTGGTACCGGTGCTGGCCAACCAGGATTTGGTTCTTCTAGTGGCTAATTCTCAGAATCAGCATCCTCACAACAAAGACCCATCACTGCCTATGGTTACCCCTAAACTGAATCATAATGATAATACGACCTAATATCTGCTGCCGCTTGTGACCCATCGATATCGTAATACCTTTCAGCCTTCAGTATTGGAGATGAGATATACCATAAACGCATACTAGTGAAGATGAATGTTTACATTAAATATGTATTAATATATTATACAGTTTATCTACACCCTTTTTGTTGATGAAAATTATGACTAATAGTCAATGGGGCGAAATAATTATGGAGGCCAATAAGAGATTTTCAGATGCACACGCCCATACAAAGGCAAAATGAGGGAACCAGACGAATCCGACATTCTTGGTAATGTTGGATCCTTAAAAAGGATAATAACTAATAATCAATAGGGAAAATATATATTATCTATAATTATACATGTATACATATGTGTGTGTGTATATATATGTTACAAACACGCGAATACATATATGTGTTTATATATATACATAACATATTTTTACAAACACAGATACATACATATGTTTATATATATGCCACTCATATGTGCATCTATGTATATATATATATGTATATATATATATATATATGTGTGGTTCAACAGATATATATACATATGTGAATGGTATACACACATATATGTACATATATGCGTGTGTGTATGTGTGGACGCATTTATATACTAACATATTAGATAAATAATAATCCAATTTCATTCCATTTCTACAATAGTTATCTTTGATGTGACAGACTGTCTATTTCGTTTTGCTTCTAAAATATCCCCTGTGTGCAAGGAATTCCCGGCGTTACCACCCACTGGCGATGTGGGGAATGAAACGTAGGTCAACATATATGTGTATGTATGTATATGTATATATATACTGTGGGATACCTGTAAAGATAAGCTTAACAGATTATTACAAGTACATTTACCTGAAGACGATAATATCGCTGATGTTCCTGTTGGGCGTGGTGGTTACAGTGAGGCTCTCGTTCAGAAAATTCAGGCTTCGCTCTTCTGGTTCCTCTTTGTAGGCAGAACGAACCCCATTGACGAAGCAAAGCGAACTGATGACGTATCAATCAAGCCAGTAATTGAGGTAAGAGTCGCCTATGTGCTCGATCATCCTGAGCACGTGTTCGGACTTCAGTGATGGCTGAAGGAGATGCAGGAGTCTTCGAGTCTTGACTAGAGTGTTTCCTGGCTCAGAAAATACATACATACATATATATGTAAATATATACACACATGTGTGCGTACACACATACACACACACATATGTATATATACGTATGTATACATATGTACATACATATATATATGAATATATTTATAAACATATACATACATGTATAGATAGAGAGAGAGACAGGGAGAGAAGGGAAAGTAAGCGAAAAAAGGGAGAAAGAGAGCGGGGGAGTGGGAGAAAGAGGGGAACGGAAAGAGAGAGAGATAGGATTGAGTGTGATGTTAAAGAGGAAGAAGCAAAGAGAGAGAGCAAGAGAGAGAGAGACGGAAACCGAAAGAGAGAGAGAGAAAGAGAGAGAGACGGAAACCGAAAGAGAGAGAGAAAGAGCGAGAGAGAGGGAAACCGAAAGACAGAGAGGCAGATTGAACGGATTGAAATGCAATTACTTTGGGAACAAAAGCAAGTTCAGGGTGTAAAGGAATTTAGAAAGAGATCATGACAGCCAGGAAAATAACAGGGCATGAAAACAGACCTTGTGTATTGATGAGCAAATCGGGAGAATCTCATCTGGGTCAGTATGACATTATCCATCGTGTGTACGTGCGTGTGTCCGAGTGCATGTCCCGGGAATGAGAGAGAAATGCCAGAGTCTGAGTATATAAGAGTCCGGTTCCAGCATGAGCATCAGTCAGTCCGACCGCTTCATCGGATAACCATGTTTGCGGTAAAGTTCAAACTTTTTGAAAGAAAATGTACATACAGAAACGTGCATATACGCATGTGTATGTATATATATATACATAGATATACATATATATATATATATGAGTATAGATAAATATGTATACATACATATATATACAGTTATGTGTGTATGCATATATATATATATATATATATATATATATATATATATATTCATATATATGTATATGATATATATACACACATAGGTGTATATACATGCATATATATATATATATATATATATATATATATATATATATATACATATATACATACATGATGTTTGTGTATTATACATATATATATAACTCATTGAGATTTATAGTCAGTGTCAGCATATCCATATATCTGCTTATGATCTTTTGATCTATCTGTCCATTCTTCTGTTTAGCCATCTATCTGTTTATCTGTCAATTTGTTTATGGATCTATCTATATATATTATGCATAGATATTGTATGTGAATATATATATATATATATATATATATATATATATACACATACACACAATTTATGTGTATATATGTATGTATGCACACACACACACATATATATATTCATTCATATATATATATATATATATATATACATATGAATACTCATATCAATATTGACAGATAGATAGATAGATAGATAAATAGAGGAATGGACAGTCACACAGGTAGATCAATAGATTCACACAGAAGATATAGGGATGCACTGACACTGACTATAAATCTATTTGAATTATTTCACACATACACACATATGAAGTGTATGTGTGTATACATATTTGCATACATATACATACATGCATATTTAGGTATAAATAATGCGTGTGTATATATACATGTGTGTATACGTACATGTATATAGATTCGCACACACACATATGAATATATACGTATATATGTATACATATACATTCATATAAACACACACATATATATGTATGTGTATGTGTGTTTGTGTGTATAAACATATGAACAGAAACACACTAATGCAAGTGAATAGTAGCGTTTTACACATGCACACGGACAAAGAAAAATGAATATAAGTAATGATTTTTCCTTCCCATCTTCAGAAACTCGTGATATGCGCTGTGGTGGCCGCTGTGGCATCACTACCTCAAGGTTCACCGTCTAGATCCTACGGACTTCCCAGTGGAAGTTCATCCGGCGGTTTCGGTGGAGTAGGAGGTGGACCTGGAAGTGGAGCTGGAGGCAGTGGAGGATTCGGAGGTGGAGCTCCAGGTTCAGGCAGTGGAGGATTCGGAGGTGGAGCTCCAGGTTCAGGCAGTGGAGGATTCGGAGGTGGAGCTCCTGGGTCAGGCAGTGGAGGGTTCGGAGGTGGAGCAACGGGAGGATTTGGGGGTGGAGCTCCTGGTTCCGGTAGTGGCGGCTTCGGCAGTGGAGCCTCTGGAGGATTCGGCGGTTCCTCGGGAGGCTTCGGTGCTGGTGGTTCTGGAGCTGGAGCTTCAGGTCCTTTCATTCCCATCATTACCGACGATCGCCAAGGCCCCGATGAGTTCGGAAACTACAACTTCAACTTCGAAACTGCAAACGGCATCATTCGTGAGGAACAAGGAGCCCCACAAGGAGAAACTGGAGCCGTAGCACAGCAGGGTTCTTGGTCGTAAGTGTGACATTTGCTTTTGGTAAGATTATATCTAAACCATATTCTCTTCTTCAGACGGAAAGTCAATATGTTTCCTCATTTCAGATTCACCTTCCCTGATGGCACTCCAGCTGACTTCAGCTTCGTTGCTGATGAAAACGGTTTCCGCGTGGAGTCCGACCTTCTGCCTACACCCCCTCCCCTCCCACCACACGCCATCGCCCAGATCGAGAAGGCTCGTCAGGAGGATGCCGCCGCTGCAGCTTCTGGTGGCCGGCCAGGCTCTGGCTCTGGACAGTTCTCAGATTCAGGCTTTGGCGCCGGCCAATCAGGCTTTGGTTCAGGACAGTTCTCTGGATCTGGCCAATCAGGCTTTGGTACCGGTGCTGGCCAACCAGGATTTGGTTCTTCCAGTGGCCAGTTTTCAGGATCAGCATCCTCACAACAAGGACCCAGCACTGCCTATGGTTACCCCTAAACTGAATCACCATATATATGCAACATAAATTTTGCTGCCATTTTCTGATCCAGCGATATCATGATCTCTTGCATCAGCCTTCATCGTAATCACCTGTTATTATTTCAGTTAAGATATAAACATGACGCTTACTAGTATTGTAGATACGTGGTTATATTAAATGTGTACCTGTGAATTACTATGTCTATTCTGCACCTTTTTTTACTATAGAGATTATACATATATAACATACATAAATAGATATATACACATGTATATATATATACAAAATATATAGACATATATACTCAAATACATATACATAACGTTTGTGTATGTTTGTGTGCATGTGTGTGTGTTTGCACAGACACAAATTAACATCAATGTTAATTTCTTTTCATACGTTTGATACTTTACAAGGTTTTGATATATGTACAGCAAATATATATATTCAAATATACTGAATATGTATGTATGTATAATGACCATTAGTATGGTTCTATCTCGTTTGAGCTGCTTTGGAATGCTCGAATATTTAAAGCGTCATAATAGCCAGATGAAAATGTTCAGCTTGGACATGATAGCGCTGCTGCAAAGTATGTTCCAATTCATACGTAAAGACAAAATGTTTCCAATTAGATTTTAGTGAGTATTTCTAATCTCTTTGTCATTACTTCTCCTTTGGGAACATATAAATCTTAACAAATACCTCGACATCCCCCTAGGTGATTCCACCCCGTAACAAATTCGAAATTCGAGGAAATCACGAGAAGCTTGTCTGCTCTGATTCAACCTTCTGGTTCAAGCTGACAGGATTTCGCTTTGTAATTGCTCTGGTCCATCGCAGCCTCTTCCAGTACATCGCCGCGGTCCGTAAAACCAACCAGATTAAAAAATGGAGCGGATTTAATAAGATATGTTAATTCCACATCAGACGACAGATATCACCTGCTATGATGTTTTTTTGTTGTTTTCTTTAAATTCTGATTGGGATTTGTGAGCTGGCTGGTTGATGAAAATCTTTAAATGATCCCGAAGAAGTAAAAAATTAAATAACTGACGTTCCTGTACTCTATTTATTTATTACTGAGCTATGCTTTTAAGACATAAGCTTTAACGTTAGTGAAAATGTTTGGCATTATTTCAGAAGCTAGGCATATTGAAATGTAAACAAATCAATAATAATAAAAAAATAAATGATGCATGACCGACTTAAAATCCCAAAACACGTGACTTATCCTTGATTGCGAGATTTCGTTAAATTTCTATAACTGATTGCAAATGTTAGCTCAATGAAATGAAAGCAACATGTACCTCGAAATACACCTATGTTCACACACACGCACACACACACGCATATATATGTATATATATATATGCACATATATATATGCACACACACACTCAAACATATGTATATACATATATATATATATATATATATATATATATATGTGTGTGTGTGTGTGTGTGTGTGTGTGTGTGTGTGTTTATAGAGAGGAGGAGAGGTTTATAGGAATGTAGATATTAAGAAAAAAATACTTGAGTGGAAACCACCTCAACGAACGCTTTAATTAGGAAAGCTAATAGTTTCGGATAAGGGGATGCAATATATCTTTTTTGGTTTTCTGTTTTGCAGTAATATACTATATACTATATATGTATATTCACACACACAGACACACACACACGAACACACACACACACACACACACTATATATATATGTTTGTGTGTGTGTGTGTGGGGGGGGGGGGGGACATTTATATATATGTATATATACATATATCCATGGATATATATATATATATATATACATATATATATACATATATATATAAATATGTGTATATATATACACACAAACATGCAAACACACACACACATACACACACACACATATATACACACATACACTCACATACGCACACACACACACACACATATATATATATATATACATATATATATATAAACGTATATATATATATATATATATATATATATATATATATATATATATATATATATATATAGCTTCACGTGGCCGGCCAGGCTCTGGTTCTGGACAGTTATCAGGCTTTCGTGCCGGTCAATTAGGCTTTGGTTCAGGACAGTTCTCGGGATATGGCCAATCAGGTTTTGGTACCGGTGCTGGCCAACCAGGATTTGGTTCTTCTAGTGGCTAATTCTCAGGATCAGCATCCTCACAACAAAGACCCAGCACTGCCTATGGTTACCCCTAATGATAATGATAATGCGACATAATAATAATGCGACCTAATATCTGCTGCCGCTTGTGACCCATCGATATCGTAATACCTTTCAGCCTTAAGTATTGGAGATGACATATACCATAAACGCTTACTAGTGAAGATGAATGTTTACATTAAATATGTATTCATATATTATACTGTTTATCTACACCCTTTTTGTTGATGAAAATTATAACTAATAGTCAATGAGGCGAAATAATTATGGAGGCCAATAAGAGATTTTCAGATGCACACGCCCATACAAAGGCAAAATGAGGGAACCAGACGAATCCGACATTCTTGGTAATGTTGGATCCTTAAAAAGGATAATAACTCATAATCAATAGGGAAAATATATATTATCTATAATTATATATGTATACATATGTGTGTGTATATATATGTTACAAACACGCGAATGCATATGTGTTTATATATATACATTACATATTTTTGCAAACACAGATACATACATATGTTTATATATATACCACTCATATGTGCATGTATATATATATATATATATATATATATATATATATATGTGTGTGTGTGTGTGTGTGTGTGTATGTATATACAGATATATATACATATGTGAATGGTATACACACATTTATGTACATACATGTGTGTATGTGTGGACGTATGTATATACTAACATATTTGATAAATGATAAATTAAATTTCATTCCATTTCTACAATAGTTATCTTTGACGTAACAGACTGTCTATTTCGTTTTGCTTCTAAAATATCCCCTGTGTGCAAGGAATTCCCGGCGTTACCACCCACTGGCGATGTGGGGAATGAAACGTGGGTCAACATATATGTGTATGTATGTATATGAATATATATACTGTGGGATACTTGTAAAGATAAGCTTAACAAATTATTATAAGTACATTTTCCTGAAGACGATAATACCGCTGATGTTCCTGTTGGGCGTGGTGGTTACAGTGAGGCTCTCGTTCAGAAAATTCAGGCTTCGCTCTTCTGGTTCCTCTTTGTAGGCAGAACGAACCCCATTGACGAAGCAAAGCGAACTGATGACGTATCAATCAAGCCAGTAATTGAGGTAAGAGTCGCCTATGTGCTCGATCATCCTGAGCACGTGTTCGGCCTTCAGTGATGGCTGAAGGAGATGCAGGAGTCTTCGAGTCTTGACTAGAGTGTTTCCTGGCTCAGAAAATACATACATACATATATATGTATATATATACATACATGTGTGCGTACACACACACACACACACACATATGTATATATACTTATGTTTACATATGTACATATATATATGAATATATTTATAAACATATACATACATGCATAGATAGAGAGAGAGCGAGGGAGAGAAGGGAAAGTAAGCGAAAAAGGGAGAAAGAGAGCGGGGGAGTGGGAGAAAGAGGGGAACGGAAAGAAAGAGAGATAGGATTGAGTGTGATGTTAAAGAGGAAGAAGCAAAGAGAGAGAGCAAGAGAGAGAGAGACGGAAACCGAAAGAGAGAGAGAGACGGAAACCGAAAGAGAGAGAGAAAGAGCGAGAGAGAGGGAAACCGAAAGACAGAGAGGCAGATTGAACGGAGTGAAATGCAATTCCTTTGGGAACAAAAGCAAGTTCAGGGTGTAAAGGAATTTAGAAAGAGATCATGACAGCCAGGAAAATAACAGGGCATGAAAACAGACCTTGTGTATTGATGAGCAAATCGGGAGAATCTCATCTGGGTCAGTATGACATTATCCATCGTGTGTACGTGCGTGTGTCCGAGTGCATGTCCCGGGAATGAGAGAGAAATGCCAGAGTCTGAGTATATAAGAGTCCGGTTCCAGCATGAGCATCAGTCAGTCCGACCGCTTCATCGGATAACCATGTTTGCGGTAAAGTTCAAACTTTTTGAAAGAAAATGTACATACAGAAACGTGCATATACGCATGTGTATGTATATATATGTACACACATATATATATATATATATATATATATGAGTATAGATAAATATGTATACACACATATATATACAGTTATGTGTGTATGCATATATATATATATATATATATATATCCATATATATATTCATATATATGTATATGATAAATATACACACACATAGGTGTATATACATGCATACATACATATATATATATATATATATATATATATATATATACACATATATACATACATGATGTTTGTGTATTATACATATATATCACTCATTTATATTTATAGTCAGTGTCAGCATATCCATATATCTGCTTACGATCTATCGATCTATCTGTCAATTCTTCTGTTTAGCCATCTATCTGTCTATCTGTCAATTTGTTTATGGATCTATCTATATATATATATTATGCATATATATTGCATGTGTGAATATATATATATACATACAATTTATGTATATGTATGTATGTATGCACACACACACATATATTCATTCATATATATATATATATATACAAATGAATACACATATCAATATTTATACACATATAAACGTGTGGTTGTAAGTGAATATGTATATATATACATATATAGAGAGACATTGACAGATAGATAGATAGATAAATAGAGGAATGGACAGTCATACAGGTAGATCAATAGATTCACACAGAAGATATAGGGATGCACTGACACTGACTATAAACTATTTGAATTATTTCACACATACACACATATGAAGTGTATGTGTGTGTACATATTTTCATACATATACATACATGCATATTTATGTATAAATAATGCGTGTGTATATATACATGTGTGTATATGTATATGTATATAGATTCGCACACACACATATGAATATATACGTATATATGTATACATATACATTCATACAAACACACACACATACATATATATGTGTATGTGTGTTTGTGTGTATAAACATATGAATAGAAACACACTAATGCAAGTGAATAGTAGCGTTTTACACCTGCACATAGACAAAGAAAAATGAATATAAGTAATGATTTTTTCCTAACTATCTTCAGAAACTCGTGATATGCGCTGTGGTGGCAGCTGTGGCATCACTACCTCAAGGTTCACCGTCTAGATCCTACGGACTTCCCAGTGGAAGTTCATCCGGCGGTTTCGGTGGAGTAGGAGGTGGACCTGGAAGTGGAGCTGGAGGCAGTGGAGGATTCGGAGGTGGAGCTCCTGGGTCAGGCAGTGGAGGATTCGGAGGTGGAGCAACGGGAGGATTTGGGGGTGGAGCTCCTGGGTCAGGCAGTGGAGGATTCGGAGGTGGAGCAACGGGAGGATTTGGGGGTGGAGCTCCTGGGTCAGGCAGTGGAGGGTTCGGCAGTGGAGCCACTGGAGGATTCGGCGGTTCCTCGGGAGGCTTCGGTGCTGGTGGTTCTGGAGCTGGAGCTTCAGGTCCTTTCATTCCCATCATTACCGACGATCGCCAAGGCCCCGATGAGTTCGGAAACTACAACTTCAACTTCGAAACTGCAAACGGCATCATTCGTGAGGAACAAGGAGCCCCACAAGGAGAAACTGGAGCCGTAGCACAGCAGGGTGCTTGGTCGTAAGTGTGACATTTGCTTTTGGTAAGATTATATCTAAACCATATTCTCTTCTTCAGACGGAAAGTCAATATGTTTCCTCATTTCAGATTCACCTTCCCTGATGGCACTCCAGCTGACTTCAGCTTCGTCGCTGATGAAAACGGTTTCCGCGTGGAGTCCGACCTTCTGCCTACACCCCCTCCCCTCCCACCACACGCCATCGCCCAGATCGAGAAGGCTCGTCAGGAGGATGCCGCCGCTGCAGCTTCTGGTGGCCGGCCAGGGTCTGGCTCTGGACAGTTCTCAGATTCAGGCTTTGGCGCCGGCCAATCAGGCTTTGGTTCAGGACAGTTCTCAGGATCTGGCCAATCAGGCTTTGGTACCGGAGCTGGCCAACCAGGATTTGGTTCTTCTAGTGGCCAATTCTCAGGTTCATCTTCCTCCCAACAAGGACCCAGCACTGCCTATGGTTACCCCTAAACTGAACAACCATATATATGCAACATAAATTTTGCTGCCATTTACTGATCCGGCGATACCATGATCTCTTGCATCAGCCTTCATCGTAATCACCTGTTATTATTTCAGTTAAGATATAAACATGACGCTTAATAGTTTTGCAGATACGTGGTTATATTAAATATGTACCTGTGCATTTACTTTCTTTCTCCGTGATAAAAAAAAAAAAAAAAAAAATCATATGCATAATAACACTATAGTAATAACAGTAATTATTACAGTCAAATGTCCACACATACAGAATGGCATTTACAAACACACAGGAAAGCAGACAAACATATGTGTGCGTGTGTGTACATACACATATAAATGTGTATATACATATTTATCTATTTATGTATATATATTATACTTACATATAAATAACCCTTCCTGATCAGGAATCGGACCTAGATCACCCCGGGTATGAAACCGGAGGGGCAAGTACTAAACCAACCATGCCACACGACCCATATCAATATCAATGCGGCATTTCATTATTCCACCTTTCATACATACATACATACATATATATATAGAGAGAGATTTATAGATATATAGATATTTGTGTATATGTACATGTGTATATATATGTATGTATACATATGTATGTATACATAT
>NC_061828.1:23134693-23142193 GCF_019202785.1 Penaeus chinensis | reverse complement strand
GAAACTGCAAACGGCATCATTCGTGAGGAACAAGGAGCCCCACAAGGAGAAACTGGAGCCGTAGCACAGCAGGGTGCTTGGTCGTAAGTGTGACATTTGCTTTTGGTAAGATTATATCTAAACCATATTCTCTTCTTCAGACGGAAAGTCAATATGTTTCCTCATTTCAGATTCACCTTCCCTGATGGCACTCCAGCTGACTTCAGCTTCGTTGCTGATGAAAACGGTTTCCGCGTGGAGTCCGACCTTCTGCCTACACCCCCTCCCCTCCCACCACACGCCATCGCCCAGATCGAGAAGGCTCGTCTGGAGGATGCCGCCGCTGCAGCTTCTGGTGGCCGGCCAGGCTCTGGCTCTGGACAGTTCTCTGGCTCAGGCTTTGGCGCCGGCCAATCAGGCTTTGGTTCAGGACAGTTCTCGGGATCTGGCCAATCAGGTTTTGGTACCGGTGCTGGCCAACCAGGATTTGGGTCTTCTAGTGGCCAATTCTCAGGTTCAGCTTCCTCCCAACAAGGACCCAGTACCGCATATGGTTACCCATAACTGAACCATAATGATAATGCGACCTAATATCTGCTGCCGCTTGTGACCCATCGATATCGCAATACCTTTCAGCCTTCAGTATTGGAGATGAGATATACCTGTAACGCTTACTAGTGAAGATGCATGTTTACATTAAATGTGTATTCATATATTATACTGTTTATCTACACCCTTTTTATTGATCGAAATTATGATTAATAGTCGATGGAGCGATATAATTATGGAGGCCAATGAGACATATTCAAATGCATGTTCTTATGCACCCGTTCATACAAAGACAAAATGAGGGAACTAGACGAATCTGCCTGTCTTGGATATGTTGGATCCTTAAAAAGGAGTTAATAATCAACAATGATAATATATACTATGTATATGTATGTATGTATATATCTATATACATATATACATATGTATATTTACTACTATTTGTAGGCTTTGGAATACATTGCTTTCAGAGATTGTAGCTTCTCCGACTCTTTATCAATTTAAGAGATCAGCTAATATGTTTTACTACGTAAATATGTGATGATTTTCCATCTTATCATATTTTCTTAGCTGTGTTTTGACCTGCACTGACACTTTTGGTGGTATAATTCTCGATTTTTTTTTTCAGGATATTTAAATATATATATATGTGCCACTCATATGTGTGTGTATATATACCTACATATGAGTGGTATATATTTACGCATACACAGGTGTGTGTATATATGTGCTAACAAATATAGTGGTTACTTTTATCGAATACGAAATTCAATATCAATCTCGAGATATCCAGTAATTTATATATATATATATATATATATATATATATATATATATATATATATATATACATACATATATACACAAACGCACACATACATATATAGAGAGAGTGAGAGAGACTGTATGTAAATCTATTATGTGGGATACTTATAAAGATGAGTTCAACAAATTATTTTTCATTTTCAATAAGACGATAATGCCGCTGATGTTCCTGGTGGGCGTGGGTTACAGTCTCCTGGCTCCCCCTTTCGGGCAGAATGAATATTTTTGACAAAATACGAAATAATGACGTATCAATCAGCCCAGTCATTGAGGTAAGAGTCGCTTTCAGTGGTGGTTAAAGGAGACGTAGATAGAGTTTCCTGTCTCAGAAAAAGAAAACTTTGCAACTCAACCTGGACCCTGGAGCATTCCGAGTCGCCTTTTTTTCTTCTTTTGTTGATTCTAAGCAGCTAACACTTAATAATTATGTTTATTGCATGTCTGGAATGATACATTTTTTTTATTGCTTTCGACCACTCGATCTTAATTTTTATCTTTTATCCAAAGAGGTTTAGACTCCAGGGTGAGTTGCCAATTTTTATTTTAGTAAGATTGGACAGATAGCGTAATATATATAGAGAGAAGGGTAAGAAAAAAGGGGAGAAAAAGAAGAAAGAGAAGGGTAAGAGATCGAAAGAGAGATAGAACCCTAGAGAGAAAGAAGGAAAGAGAGGGAAAGGGGTTGAGAGAGAAAGATGGGGGGGAGGGAGTGATTGAGTGTGAGAAAGGAAAGAAACAGAAAAAAAGGGGAAAAAACGGAATTAGTGAGGGAGAGTGATTACGTTAGAGATAAAGGGATGGAACCGGAAAAAGAGGGAAAAAAGACATACGCGGGGGGGGGGGGGGGAGGCAAAGAGATAGGATCGAGTGGAATGTTAAAGAGGGAGAAAAAATGTGTGAGAGAAAGAGATAGAAAAGGGGAAACGTAAGGGAGAGAGACAGATCGGAATGAATGAAATGTTAGATAGGGAGAAGGGAAGAGAGAGGTAGGGAAAGAGAGCGAGACAAAGGGGGAGACCGAAAGAGAGAGAAAGAGAGACAGATGGGACGTAGTGAAATGGAATTATTTTGGAAACAAATCAAGTTCAGAGAGTAAAGGATATTTAGAAAGTGATCGTGACAACTAGGAAAACACAACAGAGTATGAAAAAAGACCTTGTGTATTGATGAAATAATCGGGAGAATATCATCTGGGCTAGTATGACATTATCCATCGTGTGTACGTGCGTGCGTCCGAGTGCATGTCCCGGGAATGAGAGAGAAATGCCAGAGTCTGAGTATATAAGAGTCCGGTTCCAGCATGAGCATCAGTCAGTCCGACCGCTTCATCGGATAACCATGTTTGCGGTAAAATTCAAACTTTTTGAAAGAAAATATGCACACAGTTACATGCATAAATGATATGTATATATATAAATATAAATAAATAAATGTATTCATATATACATATACATATATGTATACATACATGTGTGCGTACGTGTCTGGATATATAAAATAAACACATGCACATACACACACAGACAAACACACATGCACGCACACACACACAAACACGCACACACACACACACACATATATATATATATATATATATATATATACATATACAGTATATATGTGTGTATAAACATACACACATATACATATATATTTATATATTTATATATGTGAATATATGTACATGTAGATATATCTATAAACTTTTTCTTTTTTTTATTAATACAAGCATATATGTATTGTTATACACACTCACACAGAGAAAGACAGGTGAATATATATTTGAAATAAGTAATGATTTTCTCCTTCCATCTTCAGAAACTCGTGATATGCGCTGTGGTGGCCGCTGTGGCATCACTACCTCAAGGTTCACCGTCTAGATCCTACGGACTTCCCAGTGGAAGTTCATCCGGCGGTTTCGGTGGAGTAGGAGGTGGACCTGGAAGTGGAGCTGGAGGCAGTGGAGGATTCGGAGGTGGAGCTCCTGGGTCAGGCAGTGGAGGATTCGGAGGAGGAGCTCCTGGGTCAGGCAGTGGAGGGTTCGGAGGTGGAGCTCCTGGGTCAGGCAGTGGAGGGTTCGGAGGTGGAGCAACGGGAGGATTTGGGGGTGGAGCTCCTGGTTCCAGTAGTGGCGGCTTCGGCAGTGGAGCCACTGGAGGATTCGGCGGTTCCTCGGGAGGCTTCGGTGCTGGTGGTTCTGGAGCTGGAGCTTCAGGTCCTTTCATTCCCATCATTACCGACGATCGCCAAGGCCCCGATGAGTTCGGAAACTACAACTTCAACTTCGAAACTGCAAACGGCATCATTCGTGAGGAACAAGGAGCCCCACAAGGAGAAACTGGAGCCGTAGCACAGCAGGGTGCTTGGTCGTAAGTGTGACATTTGCTTTTGGTAAGATTATATCTAAACCATATTCTCTTCTTCAGACGGAAAGTCAATATGTTTCCTCATTTCAGATTCACCTTCCCTGATGGCACTCCAGCTGACTTCAGCTTCGTCGCTGATGAAAACGGTTTCCGCGTGGAGTCCGACCTTCTGCCTACACCCCCTCCCCTCCCACCACACGCTATCGCCCAGATCGAGAAGGCTCGTCAGGAGGATGCCGCTGCTGCAGCGTCAGGTGGCCGGCCAGGCTCTGGCTCTGGACAGTTCTCTGGCTCAGACTTTGGTTCAGGACAGTTCTCGGGATCTGGCCAATCAGGTTTTGGTACCGGTGCTGGCCAACCAGGATTTGGTTCTTCTAGTGGCCAGTTCTCAGGTTCAGCGTCCTCACAAGGACCCAGCACCGCCTATGGTTACCCTTAAATTGAATCACAATGATAATGCGACGTAAAATCTGCTGCCATTTCTGACCCAGCGATATCATATTTTTTTAGCCTTTATTATTAGAGATAAGATATAACCATGATGCTCACTAGTGAAGTTACATGTATATATTAAATATGTATCCATAAAATACTTTATTTTTCTGCATCCCTATTAAGAATCAATGATAATTATTAACAGTGATATATCATATATGTTTTATAAGATAAACGTACTTGCAGATGGAGTTTATTCATATTGATTAAACATGATGTACCAATCCTGTTACATGGTTTTGGATTATTTTTGCAAAGTTACAAGTCGTGGATACTCCCACTGCTGATGTGGATGCAGTGACCAGCGAGGATCTGGTTCTAGGTGCTCGTGTGGTCCGTCCTTTGATGTTGGTCACGCATTTAAAAGCAAGGTGTCTATATTTTTCGTCATACAGTAGTGCACGAAATAGCTAAAAGAAAGATTTTTCCCCTGGAGTTATTGTAGAATCCACTAAATTGTCACTGCAAAGCGAAATATTAGTCTATCAAAAAAATCAACAAACGAAGCTCAAGTGACCCTATATTTTAAAGGATTCTAATTCTGAGCACCTGTGCAATACATATATTTTGATGTTAAAAACTAAACAATCGCCGTCTGATCGCAATATTAACCAATACATTTTTTGAGGGATGCTAATATTTCCTATAAGGACTAAATATCCTACCTATAGAGTCTTATTCAGGGAAAATAAAGCGTCCCTATGAATAATGACGAGCACAGCTCATCATGTGTATGTCTCAGGGGCATGCAATCGTTACTAAAAGTGGCATATTTATCAGAATATAAAGAACTACGAAATGTTAAATTTTTCATGGTTATATATAAAAATTTTTGGGATTGCGACACCGTATTTTTTATTTCAAAACACTGCATAGCCAGAAAAATGCAGTATGTTTAGTAGATTTGTATATGTTCTTTAGGACACATACAATTATTTATATCCACATGTATATACATATATTTGCATATATATACATACATATACACATATATATACATATATACACATACACACAGTATATAAATATGTATGCATTCTCTCTCTCTCTCTCTCTCTCTCTCTCTATATATATATATATATATATATATATATGTATGTATTCTATATTTGTATATATATATATATGCATGTATTATGTATTCTACATGTAGAATTTGTATATATAATATATATATAGTATACGTTTATATACATATACTGTTACATGTAAATTTGTACTGTTATACACATGTATGCAGAGAAAAATGAAAACATTTCTACTCATCTTCAGAAAGTTATATGCGTTGCGCATATAACTGGCCGCCGTGGCATTGTCGTGATCTATAAGATTAACCGTCGATCCTTATTACGAAATTTTTAGCTGCCACCACCTGGTTAATTCGTCCCGGAACGTAAGTTAATGTTCGTAATGTAAGAGGCATGTAGAAGAGCGTAAGTAAAGCTAGAGAAAGCAAGTGTAAGTGCACAGAAGGTACCAAGGTTCGAGGGTCAACACTGCGGTTAGCATGGTTATGGAGTGCGTGTCGACCTAAAGCCGATAACGGGTGCAGACTTATGGTATTGAAGTTGACCATCAAATTACTTTAATTCTTAAAGTCCTTTGAACGCGAGGGGATACATAATGGGGTCTTAAACAAGAAATCAAATTACAAAAGTTTATTAAAACCGTAAAAATCTATTGAAAAGAGAAATCATAACAATTTATTAAAAATTGAGATTCACCATCCTCGAGCACCCCCAAATATGCAGGAGTACTAAAAGGCAAAAATAATTTGCTCTGAACATTAAATAGGTCACAAAAACACTAAACACAAACACATTAAAAAGGAATACAAGTAAAAATGCAACTATCCTAAAAATGTACCAAAAGACTGACAAAACCTCCGCAAAGAGAAAAGAGCACATCACCTCATTAAAAAGAGTAAGAAAAGTAAAAAAGATTCCATCTTACCGCCTCTTAGCTCGTTACCCTTGCGACCATAGACCAGCGCCCCACGGCTAAAAGATGCTCTCTCTCCCTTGACCTGGTCCTCCAGGACCTATATATAGCCCTCCCTAGCAAGCATGATTGCAAAATGAGGGGAATCTCGGGTCAAACAGGATGAAGGCCGCATTACTGTCAAGAGAGGGCGGTGTCTTCCCCTCTTAAGAAAGTCCTCATTCCCTCTAAAATGCAGCAAAATGTGATTTCCTATGCGGATAGGTAAAAAAAAAAAAAAAAAAACGGGAATAAAACGTAATATAATCGCCTCGCATTTGTTCTTAGGAGGGGAAACTGGCTGTAGAGCCACCAGAAATTTAATTTGTTTCCTCATTTCAGATTCACCTTTCCTGATGGCACTCCAGTTGACTTCAGCTTCGTTGCTGATGAAAACGGTCTCCGCGTGGAGTCCGACCTGCCCACACCCCCTCCCCTCCCACCACATGCCATCACCTAGATGGCGTGTGGCTCGTTAGGAGGATGCTGTCGCAGCAGTTCCTGGTGGCTCTGGCTCTGGACAGTTCTCTGGCCCAGACTTTGGCGCCGGTCCAATCAGGCTTTGATTCTTCTAGTGACTAGTTCTCAAGTTCAGAATCTTCCCAATTAGGACCCAGCACATTCTGACATCAAATTTCCTCACTTGGATATATCATTTACTGTATTTCCATCAACCTCCATTGTAGCATGTGGTGATGTATCAATAACATATTCTGATGAATACACTAAATTCAGTGTTGGCGGTACTAAAATTGGTGCATATTAAAAAAGGAGGGGGGGGGGGGGTATTGAATGAGTTGGAGAAAGGGTTTACTAAGTGGACCCCTGTTTAGAGGAGAGGTGAGGTTCCCGTTTTGCATGCCTAAATGTCAATATTTTTGTGTCTATTCATGTAACATGTTTGGCATTGTTGTCTTGATTCTTGGTGATTATACACAATTGGTTTGTTTATTTGAGTGTGTTGAGCAGATACATGCAGAACGTTTTCTTGAAAGTAATTTCCTTTGTCTTCGAGAGTTCCCTAGGGAAAGCTGTGACTAAAGATAATTTGGCAAGTATTGATCCTAAAATAAGTAGATGTACAACAAAACATGAAATATATTCACAACCAGTGTTACCACTGCCTTTGCGTAAATATGAATTCATTCTGAAACGAATTAAAAAGTCTTATCCCCGCCTGGTGTTTAAAGAGCTGATAATCACTGATAACAGAATATGAGAGGGCTTAGTATAGTGCCTATAAGACACCTGAAGATACACGGACATATGCTCTGATGGGAAGTGACGAACATGTCTTGTGATACCG
>NC_061828.1:23112193-23117193 GCF_019202785.1 Penaeus chinensis | reverse complement strand
CTGCCCCGTCGGCCCACACAGTTATCCCAGTTCCTGCTGTTCTGTATGCCGCACCTGCAGGCGATCCTGGGGAGGCAGCTAATGTACCTAGTGAATCTTCAGGAGATTTTAGTCGTACATCACCAAGGCCAATTAGTACCAGCACCCCCAGACTCTTTAACCAATTGTCCAAAGTGAATCTCAGTGATGCCGTTAAAGCTGGGACCAGTGGTACAACTCCTTCTTCAATCACAGAAAGAGCAGAAAGCGCAATTAGTTCCTTAAGAAGTAGCGAGAAATCAAAAGGTTTCCCTACTGATGTAGACAGCCTCCTGTCAAGTTCTGCAGGAGTCCTCATAGAATCAGCAGGCTCACATGGCATTATTCAAAGTTCAACTAGCATAGCTACAGAACCCTTCAAAGGAACCACAGAAAATTTTGCAGGCTCTTCAGTAGGTTTTGGAAGTTCCACAGAAACTGCCTCTATAGGAGGTTTTGGAGGCTCTACAGCAGGCTTTGGGGGCTCCTCAGTAACCTCCTCTACACAACGTTCGGAAAGCTCCTTAGCAAGCTTCGGGGACCCCTTAGGAACCTCCTCCATAGGAGGTTTTGGAGGCTCTACAGCAGGCTCCGGGGGCTCCTCAGGAACCTCTTCCACAGGAGATTTTGGAGGCTCTACATCAGGCTTCGGGGGCTCAACAGGAACCTCCTCCACAGGAGATTTTAGAGACTCTACAGCAGGCCTTGGGGGCTCAACAGGAACGTCCTCCACAGGAGGTTTTGGAGACTCTACAGCAGCCTTCGGGGGCTCAACAGAAACCTCTTCCACAGGAGGCCTTAGGGGCTCCTCAGGAATCTCCACAGGCTTTGGAGGCTCTACAGCAGGTTTCGGGGGCTCCTCATCTACAGGCGGTTATGGAGGCTCTACACAAGGCTCACGAGGCTCCTCTACAGGTTTTGGAAGCTCTACAGGAGTCCTTGGGGGCTCCTCAGGAACATCCTCCACGGGAGGCTTTGGAAGCTCTATAGCAGGCCTTAGGGGCTCCTCAGTAACCTCCTTCACAGGTTTTGAAAGCTCTACAGAAGGCCCTGGGGGCTCCTCAGAAATCTCCACAGGAGGTTTTGGAGGCACTACAGCAGGCGTTGGGGGCTCCTCAGGAACCTCTTTCACAGGTTTTGGAAGCTCTACAACAGGACTTGGGGGCTCAACAGGAACCTCTTCCACAGGAGGTTTTGGAAGCTCTACAGAAGGTCTTGAGAGCTTCTCAGGAACCTCCTCCACAGGGGGCCTTGGGGGCTCAACAGGAACCTCTTCCATAGGAGGTTTTGGAGGCTCTACAGCAGACCTTGGGGGCTCCTCAGGAACCTTCTCCACAGGAGGTTTTGGAAGCTCTACAGCAAGCCTTGGGGGCTCAACAGGAACCTCTTCCACAGGAGGTTTTGGAGGCTCTACAGCAGGCCTTGGGGGCTCCTCAGGAACCTTCTCCACTGGAGGTTTTGGAAGCTCTACAACAGGACTTGGGGGCTCAACAGGAACCTCTTCCACAGGAGGTTTTGGAGGCTCTACAGCAGACCTTGGGGGCTCCCCAGGAACCTTCTCCACAGGAGGTTTTGGAAGCTCTACAGCAAGCCTTGGGGGCTCAACAGGAACCTCTTCCACAGGAGGTTTTGGAGGCTCTACAGCAGGCTTTGGGGGCTCCTCAGGAACCTTCTCCACAGGAGGTTTTGGAAGCTCTACAACAGGACTTGGGGGCTCAACAGGAACCTCTTCCGCAGGAGATTTTGGAAGCTCTACAGCAGGCCTTGGGGGCTCAACAGGAACCTCCTCCACAGGAGGTTTTGGAAGCTCTACAGCAGGCTTTGGGGGCTCCTCAGGAACCTTCTCCACAGGAGGTTTTGGAAGCTCTACAACAGGACTTGGGGGCTCAACAGGAACCTCTTCCGCAGGAGATTTTGGAAGCTCTACAGCAGGCCTTGGGGGCTCAACAGGAACCTACTCCACAGGAGATTTTGGAAGCTCTACAGAAGGCCTTGGGGGCTTCTCAGGAACCTCCTCCACAGGGGGTCTTGGGGGCTCAACAGGAGGCCTTAGGGGCTCAACAGGAACCTCTTCCACGGGAGGTTTTGGTGACTCTACACAAATCCTTGGGGGCTCAACAGGAACCTCCTCCACAGGAGGTTTTGGAAGCTCTACAGCAGCCTTCGGGGGCTCAACAGAAACCTCTTCCACAGGAGGCCTTGGGGGCTCCTCAGGAATCTCCACAGGCTTTGGTGGCTCTACAGCAGGTTTCGGGGGCTCCTCATCTACAGGCGGTTATGGAGGCTCTACACAAGGCTCACGAGTCTCCTCTACAGGTTTTGGAAGCTCTACAGGAGTCCTTGGGGGCTCCTCAGGAACATCCTCCACGGGAGGTTTTGGAAGCTCTATAGCAGGCCTTAGGGGCTCCTCAGTAACCTCCTTCACAGGTTTTGAAAGCTCTACAGAAGGCCCTGGGGGCTCCTCAGAAATCTCCACAGGAGGTTTTGGAGGCTCTACAGCAGGCGTTGGGGGCTCCTCAGGAACCTCCTTCACAGGTTTTGGAAGCTCTACAACAGGACTTGGGGGCTCAACAGGAACCTCTTCCACAGGAGGTTTTGGAAGCTCTACAGAAGGTCTTGAGGGCTTCTCAGGAACCTCCTCCACAGGGGGCCTTGGGGGCTCAACAGGAACCTCTTCCACAGGAGGTTTTGGAGGCTCTACAGCAGGCCTTGGGGGCTCCTCAGGAACCTTCTCCACAGGAGGTTTTGGAAGCTCTACAGCAAGCCTTGGGGGCTCAACAGGAACCTCTTCCACAGGAGGTTTTGGAAGCTCTACAGCAGGCCTTGTGGGCTCAACAAGAACCTCCTCCACAGGAGGTTTTGGAAGCTCTACAGCAGGCCTTGGGGGCTCCTCAGGAACCTTCTCCACAGGAGGTTTTGGAAGCTCTACAACAGGACGTGGGGGCTCAACAGGAACCTCTTCCGCAGGAGATTTTGGAAGCTCTACAGCAGGCCTTGGGGGCTCAACAGGAACCTCCTCCACAGGAGGTTTTGGAAGCTCTACAGCAGGCCTTGGGGGCTCAACAGGAACCTCTTCCACAGGAGGTTTTGGAAGCTCTACAACAGGCCTTGGGGGCTCCTCAGGAATCTTATCTACAAGCAGTTTTGGAGGCTCTACAACAGGAACCTCCTCCACAGGGGACCTTGGGGGCTCAACAGGAGGCCTTGGGGGATCAACAGGAACCTCTTCTACAGGAGGTTTTGGAAGCTCTACACCAGGTCTTGGGGGCTTTTCAGGAACCTCCTCCACAGGAGGTTTTGGAAGCTCTACTGCAGGACTTGGGGGCTCTTCAGGAACCTACTCCAGAGGAGATTTTGGAAGCTCTACAGAAGGCCTTGGGGGCTCAACAGGAGGCCTTGGGGGCTCAACAGGAACCTTTTCCACAGGAGGTTTTGGAGACTCTACACAAAGCCTTGGGGGCTCCTCAGGAACCTCCTCCACAGGAGGTTTTGGAGGCTCTACAGCAGCCTTCGGGGGCTCAACAGAAACCTCTTCCACAGGAGGCCTTGGGGGCTCCTCAGGAATCTCCACAGGATTTGGAGGCTCTACAGCAGGTTTCGGGGGCTCCTCATCTACAGGCGGTTATGGAGGCTCTACACAAGGCTCACGAGTCTCCTCTACAGGTTTTGGAAGCTCTACAGGAGTCCTTGGGGGCTCCTCAGGAACATCCTCCACGGGAGGTTTTGGAAGCTCTATAGCAGGCCTTAGGGGCTCCTCAGTAACCTCCTTCACAGGTTTTGAAAGCTCTACAGAAGGCCCTGGGGGCTCCTCAGAAATCTCCACAGGAGGTTTTGGAGGCTCTACAGCAGGCGTTGGGGGCTCCTCAGGAACCTCCTTCACAGGTTTTGGAAGCTCTACAACAGGTCTTGAGAGCTTCTCAGTAACCTCCTCCACAGGGGGCCTTGGGGGCTCAACAGGAACCTCTTCCACAGGAGGTTTTGGAGGCTCTACAGCAGGCCTTGGGGGCTCCTCAGGAACCTTCTCCACAGGAGGTTTTGGAAGCTCTACAGCAAGCCTTGGGGGCTTAACAGGAACCTCTTCCACAGGAGGTTTTGGAGGCTCTACAACAGGACTTGGGGGCTCCTCAGGAACCTTCTCCACAGGAGGTTTTGGAAGCTCTACAACAGGACTTGGGGGCTCAACAGGAACCTCTTCCGCAGGAGATTTTGGAAGCTCTACAGCAGGCCTTGGGGGCTCCTCAGGAACCACTTCCACAGGAGGTTTTGGAGGCTCTACAGCAGGCCTTGGGGGCTCCTCAGGAACCTCCTTCACAGGTTTTGGAAGCTCTACAACAGGACTTGGGGGCTCAACAGGAACCTCTTCCACAGGAAGTTTTGGAGGCTCTACACAAAGCCTTGGGAGCTCATCAGGAATCTTCTCCACAGGAGATTTTGGAAGCTCTACAGCAAGCCTTGGGGGCTTCTCAGGAACCTCCTCCACAGGAGGTTTTGTAGGCTATTCAGCAGGACTTGGGATCTCAACAGGAACCTCTTCCGCAGGAGGTTTTGGAAGCTCTACAGCAGGCCTTGGGGGCTCAACAGGAACCTCCTCCACAGGAGGTTTTGGAAGCTCTACAGCAGGCCTTGGGGGCTCAACAGGAACCTCCTCCACAGGAGGTTTTGGAGGCTCTACAGCAGGACTTGGGGGCTCCTCAGGAACCTTCTCCACAGGAGGTTTTGGAAGCTCTATAACAGGACTTGGGGGCTCCTCAGGAACCTTCTCCACAGGAGGTTTTGGAGGTTCTACAGCAGGACTTGGGGGCTCAACAGGAACCTCCTCCACAGGAGGTTTTGGAAGCTCAGAGGGCCTTAGGGGCTCCTCGGGAACCTCTTCCACAGGAGGTTTTGGAGGTTCTACAGCAGGACTTGGGGGCTTCTCAGGAACCTCCTCCACAGGAGGTTTTGGAGGCTCCACAGAAGGCCTTGGGGGCTCCTCATCTACA
>NC_061828.1:23094693-23099693 GCF_019202785.1 Penaeus chinensis | reverse complement strand
ACATCGATAAACTACAGACAAGGCATAATTTATTAAGTAAAAAGTTTATACAGGCAAGATACAATATATATATATATATATATATATTAGTAAAGAAAGCAATTATTCTGCGTCTTTTGGAGTGTCTAACTGATATTATGATATATGTCTATGATGCAAATATCTGCAACCGATTATGTTTGTGTATATTGGTCCAGGCGGATCTGTTCAAGACCAGTACAGTATATTCAAATCATGTTGAGTTTACAGAATGAGGTGAGTAGGTCGCTCTTTATGTTCAATCTATTTTGTTGTTAGCTTCAAATGGGGAAACATTTTTGTTTTTGAACCATTTTGTTTTTTAGCCAAAGTCAGTACTTCGCCATTGATAACCCGGCCGGTTAGTATTTGCTTCCAGGGTTTATCTATTTGGTTTGAGGTACCAGGGAGCACCAGATTTGGAAGCAATGGCGTGTGGGAGGCAGAGGGGCGCGAGAGCTGCCGAATGTGCAGCACCAAACTGCGAACCGGATCCGGATCCGGAAGAAAATCTGTTCCCAGAACCGCCCGCGGCATCTTCCCGGCGA
Organism: Penaeus chinensis; assembly: GCF_019202785.1. Taxonomy (NCBI): domain Eukaryota; kingdom Metazoa; phylum Arthropoda; class Malacostraca; order Decapoda; family Penaeidae; genus Penaeus; species Penaeus chinensis. Next base: position 23,099,127 of record NC_061828.1, on the reverse strand, counting down.
GCCTTCTCGATCTGGGCGATGGCGTGGGCGGGGAGGGGAGGGGGCGTGGGCAGCAGGTCAGACTCGACGCGGTAACCCTCGCCGTCGGCAGTGAAGGTGAAGCGGGCAGGAGTTCCGTCAGGGAAGGTGAAACTAATGCGTGTGGATAATGAAAACAAGTGTCTATCAAAATCAAAAGGCAAAATTAATTACAAATTGCAAATAATATAGACACAATAGAATGGAAAATCGAGAGGGAGAATATGGGAGAGAGAGAGAAGAAGAGGGGGGGGGGGGGAAGAGGGAGAGGAGAGGGAGAGAAAGAGGGAGAGGGAGAGGGAGAGGGAGAAGGAGAGGGAGAAGAAGAGGGGGAGGGAGAGGGAGAGGGAGAGGGAGAGGGAGAGGAAAAGGGAGAGGAAGAGGGGAAAGGGAGAGGGAAAGAGAGAGAGAGAGAGAGAAGAGAGAGAGAGAGAGGAGAGAGAGAGAGAGAGAGAGAGGAAGAGAGAGAGGAAGAGAGGGAGAGGGAGAAAGAGAGGGAGAGGGAGAGGGAAAGGGAAAAGATAGAGCGAGTGACGGAAATAGAGAGAGAGAGAGAGAGAGAGAGAGAGAGAGAGAGAGAGAGAGAGAGAGAGGAGAGAGAGAGAGAGAGAATGTCCATAAAGATAGACAGGAGCGCGCGCGCGCGCGTGTGTGTATGTGGGTGTGTGTGTGTACATATACATAAATATACATATACAAACATATATACATATACATATATGTATGTGTACCTAAATACATATATGTATATATGTATACACACACGTGCGCGAGAGAGAGAATGTCCAAATAGATAGGCAGGAGCGCGTCTGCGTGCGTGTATACATTTATATACATATATATACACATATATACATATATACTTATACATATATATATATACATATATACACATATAATATATACATTATATACATACACACTTATATATATATACATATATACTTATACATATATATAACATATGTGTATGTGTGTATATATACATAAATATATACATTTGTGTATATATATGTGTATGTACAATATATATATATATATATATATATATATATATATATGTATGCATGTATGTATATATATGTATGTATATGTATTTATATGTATATATGTGTATATATAATTTGTATATATATGCGCTAAAAAAAAGTATCTTTACTCGGGAGTAGATGAAACCGGAACGATCGCTTAAAATTGATTCGGAAATATTGGTAATTGCTGTTTTCAAAGCTCGGAACATATGAAACTTCATAATGTGTTCTAATAGTGTTCCGGAGTTGATATAGCAAGGGCTTCGTACCATACCAGTATATAGCAATGGAGACCTCTTAGACCATTTGTAGCGTCGTAATTACGCTTTACTCTGAGGGACCATCCAGAGACGAAATATCAAGACTAGGCTTTTCGAAGCCAGCTGTGTCTTTATGGATCCAGCGACATCAAGCAACTGGGCACCCAAGATGGACGACGGAGGAAAATGATCAAGTAAATGGCATTCAAAGCTATGAACCAAAGGGCTATATGGAAGACATATGGGAAGCTTGCATTGAAATGGATTGATATGAGCTAATAAAAAATTTGATACTCAGTGGCAACACCCTTACAAGTAATTGAATTTGAGAAGGGGGCGTGGCCGTTAGTTAGTTGCTACGTCCCCTTACCGTGAATTATGTTCTTCTTAGTCATTTAATGTCATTATTATTATTTTTTTTTTTTAACAGTCCATAACCACTACAAGGGATGCGAAACCCTTTCATTCTGTTGGCAACAGCACACAGACTGTCGGAAATCGCTGGGGTTTGAGTGGAGGCACAGCAGCGGTGTTGGAGAGTTAATGTATGTCGGGCCCGGCAGATTTAAGGGATATGCCTACGAGGAAATCCTGGACGAAATCTTTCTACCTCGGTTAGGGCCCTGGTGGTCCCCAAGGCAGAGCCATTTTACCTCATCCAGGATAACAACCCCATCCACACGAGCAGTGGCGTGTAACCAAGAGAAGTGAAAAAAACAAAAAAAACAACAAAACAAAAAAAAACTGAAAAAGAAATGTTATTCTAGGGGCATTTTAAGCTATAACCGGATATACATAGGTGAATTGTTGCCTCCCTTTGGGGAAAGGGGGGCTGTTGCCCCCCTCCTCACCCAAATAACACCCCTGACAGGGATACCAATATCAGGTCGACTCACAGCACTTTTTCCAACTGTCGTCGTCGTATCATCAAAAGGCAAAATTAATTACAAATTGCAAATAATATAGACACAATAGAATGGAAAATCGAGAGGGAGAATATGGAGAGAGAGAGAGAGAGAGAGGGGGGGGGGGGAGAGAGGGAGAGGGAGAGGGAGAGAAAGAGGGAGAGGGAGAGGGAGAGGGAGAAGGAGAGGGAGAAGAAGAGGGGGAGGGAGAGGGAGAGGGAGAGGGAGAGGGAGAGGAAAAGGGAGAGGAAGAGGGGAAAGGGAGAGGGAAAGAGAGAGAGAGAGAGAGAGAGAGAGAGAGAGAGAGAGAGAGAGAGAGAGAGAGAGAGAAAGAGAGAGAGGAAGAGAGGGAGAGGGAGAAAGAGAGGGAGAGGGAGAGGGAAAGCGAAATAGATAGAGCGAGTGAAGAGAGAGAGAGAGAGAGAGAGAGAGAGAGAGAGAGAGAGAGAGAGAGAGAGAGAGAGAGAGAGAGAGAGAATGTCCATAAAGATAGACAGGAGCGCGCGCGCGCGCGTGTGTGTATGTGTGTGTGTGTGTGTACATATACATAAATATACATATACAAACATATATACATATACATATATGTATGTGTACCTAAATACATATATGTATATATGTATACACACACGTGCGCGCGAGAGAGAATGTCCAAATAGATAGGCAGGAGCGCGTCTGCGTGCGTGTATACATTTATATACATATATATACACATATATACATATATACTTATACATATATATATATACATATATACACATATATATATACATATATACACACATATATATACATATATACTTATACATATATATACATATGTGTATGTGTGTATATATACATAAATATATACATTTGTGTATATATATGTGTATGTACAATATATATATATATATATATATATATATATATATGTATGCATGTATGTATATATATGTATGTATATGTATTTATATGTATATATGTGTATATATAATTTGTATATATATGCGCTAAAAAAAAGTATCTTTACTCGGGAGTAGATGAAACCGGAACGATCGCTTAAAATTGATTCGGAAATATTGGTAATTGCTGTTTTCAAAGCTCGGAACATATGAAACTTCATAATGTGTTCTAATAGTGTTCCGGAGTTGATATAGCAAGGGCTTCGTACCATACCAGTACTAGCAATGGAGACCTCTTAGACCATTTGTAGCGTCGTAATTACGCTTTACTCTGAGGGACCATCCAGAGACGAAATATCAAGACTAGGCTTTTCGAAGCCAGCTGTGTCTTTATTGATCCAGCGACATCAAGCAACTGGGCACCCAAGATGGACGACGGAGGAAAATGATCAAGTAAATGGCATTCAAAGCTATGAACCAAAGGGCTATATGGAAGACATATGGGAAGCTTGCATTGAAATGGATTGATATGAGCTAATAAAAACATTTGATACTCAGTGGCAACACCCCTTACAAGTAATTGAATTTGAGAAGGGGGCGTGGCCGTTAGTTAGTTGCTACGTCCCCTTACCGTGAATTATGTTCTTCTTAGTCATTTAATGTCATTATTATTATTTTTTTTTCTTTAACAGTCCATAACCACTACAAGGGATGCGAAACCCTTTCATTCTGTTGGCAACAGCACACAGACTGTCGGAAATCGCTGGGGATTTTGAGTGGAGGCACAGCAGCGGTGTTGGAGAGTTAATGTATGTCGGGCCCGGCAGATTTAAGGGATATGCCTACGAGGAAATCCTGGACGAAATCTTTCTACCTTCGGTTAGGGCCCTGGTGGTCCCCAAGGCAGAGCCATTTTACCTCATCCAGGATAACAACCCCATCCACACGAGCAGTGGCGTGTAACCAAGAGAAGTGAAAAAAAAAACAAAAAAACAACAACAACAAAAAAAAACTGAAAAAGAAATGTTATTCTAGGGGCATTTTAAGCTATAACCGGATATACATAGGTGAATTGTTGCCTCCCTTTGGGGAAAGGGGGGCTGTTGCCCCCCTCCTCACCCAAATAACACCCCTGACAGGGATACCAATATCAGGTCGACTCACAGCACTTTTTCCAACTGTCGTCGTCGTATCATATTGTTAAGTCAGATAGAGTAGATACCTTTTTTTAGGGACTATACATATATGTGTATATGTATGTCTGTGTATACATATGTATGTATATATATATGCATGTTTGTATACATATGCATACACATTCATACATATATGTATA
>NC_061828.1:23069693-23089693 GCF_019202785.1 Penaeus chinensis | reverse complement strand
TTTGGAATAGCGGAGAATGTAAGGAACTTTCTTGGAAGAATCATGAAACAGTGGAAGGTATCACTGACATCCAACGGGGAGGATCTTGGAGAGGTTTTTGTGAGGAGGGGGATTTTCCAGGGAGATAGTCTATCGCCACTATTATTTGTCCTTAGTATAATACCATTGTCACTGATATTACGGAAAGTGACAGCGGCTTATGAATGGGGAAAGTAGGAATACAAGGTCAATCATTTATTGTTTATGGACGACCTGAAGCTATACGCCAAGACTGAAGGTCAGATGAGTGTGCTAGTTAGAACCGTTCACATGTTCAGCAATGATATTGGTATGGAATTTGGGATGAAAAAGTGCGGCGTTTTGACACTGAAACGAGGAAAGATTGTTAGAAGTGAAGGAATTAAGCTAGCTGATGGACAAACAACGAAAGAGGTTCAGGAGGAAGGTTACACTTATCTAGGTATTGTGGAATTAGATAAAATCAAAGAAGCTGAAATGAGAGATATAATTGGAAAGGAATACAAAAGAAGGTTAAGATCAAAGTTGAATGGGAAAAATAAGGTGTCAGCGATCAACACATGGGCAGTGGCCATATTCCGGTATGGATCGGGAATAATACAATGGAGAGAAAACGAGCTTAAAGATTTAGACATACACACAAGGAAGACAATGACAATGTATGGAGCTTTCCATCCGAAGAGTGATGTTGACAGGCTGTATGTGAAAAGAAGAGATGGGGGAAGAGGTCTTATAAGTATAGAACGATATGTCAAAGATGAGAGTACTTTGAAAGTGTACGTGTCCAAATCTAAAGAGAAACTGTTAAAGGGTGTAGCAAAATTCGAGGAATTAAATGCAAGAGAACTGGACGAGGTTAAAGAAGCGAAAGATAGGTGGACTGGAAAGAGAATGCATGGACAGTTCGTCAGAGACTTAACAGATGATGTAGACAAGGAGAAGACTTGGGGATGGTTATCAAAATGCGATTTGAAGGTTGGCACAGAAGCCTTGATTTGTGCCGCACAAGAACAATCGATCAGGACAAATTATGTGAAGTATCACATTGATAAAACGGCTGAAAGCCCCCTGTGTCGATTGTGTGGCCAAGCAGGTGAAAGTATTCAACACATTTTAAGTGCATGTGGGAAGTTAGCCCAAAAGGAGTACAAGATTGATTGATTAATTATTTAAAATTATCTGCCGCGTCAACAGCTAAGGTCATTAGCGGCGAACACCTTGTTAGACTGAAATATAAAAATATTTAAAACGTTAAAAATCTATCAATAAATGTTGTAAATAACAATAAATATTATACTAAAAATCGAAGCATAAATATTATGTTATAAATGTCTAAAAACTATTGCATAAACATGATGCATAATTAAATTTTATTGAAAGTATTAGTTTCCCTAAGGAAACTATAGGATCTTCTATGTCACAGTCCTCCCCCAATACATTTTTCAGTGTATATGGGGAGACAAGTACCTTCCTCTTTGGTTTAAGAATGTTGGACATCTTTCCATTACATGTGCGACCGTTAATGGCTCTTGTCATTCCTCACAGCGTGCTTCACTTTTAGCCATCATCGACCCATGAGTCAGTCTTGTGTGCCCGATTCTCAGCCTTGCTATTACAACTTCTACTTGTCGGTTGGGATGGATGCTGGTCACCCAACTGCCAAGGTCATCTCTAATCTCTCGCAATTTATTTCAAGAGGTATGTCTCCATTGTTCCCTCCGTTTACCACGAAGACAACTCCTGATGCTGGGTTTCAAGTTAGTGTGTGGGAGAGGAAAACGAGCATCAAAGGGCTGAGTGGCAGCTGGCTTGGTCTTCTGATCAGCTCGTTCATTCCCACTGATACCAACATGTGCTGGCACCCAACACAGAGTTATCTTTTTACGTGCTAACATCAGTGCAAGCCAATCTTGAATCTCCCTCACCACTGGATGTGATGAGTTTAAGCTCTTGATTGCTTGCAGGGCACTACGAGGGTCACAATATATTACAACAGAATGGTTTGTAAGATCTCTAGTCATCTTGACTGCTGCAAGGATGGCATGCAACTCTGCAGTGAAAATCGAGGCTAATCGAGAAAGACTGCCAGATGTAGTTTTCCTTCTGCTTACTGCTGCAAAGCCCACACCATTTTCAGATTTCGAACCATCTGTATATATTGCATATGATCCTTGGTACCTAGAAGTGTGTTGAAGAAATATCTCTCTGACTTCTGCTTTGGATCTCTCCCCTTTCCCGATTCCGACCAAATCCAGCTCAACTTGATTAGTCCAAGGACTTGGGAAGTTCCAACAGCCAGAACCTATGTGAGATTTAAATTAAGATCTTCCACAAGATTCCTCATTCTCCTACCATAGGATCGGCTATCCTCAAGGGGGTTGAAAACCAATCTGGATGTAGGAGATCCTGGAATCCTTTGTAGTCTCGTGTAGTAAATCAGGTTCATGTTGTCCTGGTGTAATGAAAGAGGTGGTTCTCCTCTCTCAGTATACAGGGACTCCACAGGTGAAGACCTGAAAGCCCCTACACAGATTCTCAGAGCTTCATTATGAACCGAGTCCAACATCCGGAGAACAGTGTGAGTTAATAAGCTTCACATCCATAGTCAAGTTTACTATGAATAAGTGCTCGGTAAAGCCGCAGAAGCGTTGTGCGATCTGAACCCCAAGATAGGTGTGAAAGAACCCGTAAAATACTAAGCGCTTTTGTAGCTTTCACCTTTAATTGTTTAATGTGAGGCAGCCATGTAAGCCTTAAGTCAAGAATTAGACCCACGTACTTTACCTCTTGGACAAAATGCAGTGGGTTTGCTCCTAAATAGAGGGAAGGATGGAACTTTCCTCGTTTGTGGAAATGCATAGCCATTTGAACACATGGTATGTTGCCTATTGCACAACCTGATTTATTGTCGTCTGCATGTGTCCTCCTGAGCAGTACAGTGGAATGTCATCCACATACAGACTACATGAGACAGCACTTGGAACGACCTTTACGATGTCATTTATAGCAATGGCAAACAGGGTCACACTTAAGACAATCCCTTGTGGGACCCCTTCCAGCTGATCTTCCAGGTTAAAGAAACTGTTTCCCACCCTCACTCTAAACTTCCTGTTAGCAAGGAAGCTTTGTATGAAGGTAGGCAATGCTCCTCTTAAAACAATGTCATACAACTTTATGAGTATGCCATGCTTCCAAGTAGTATCATAAGCCTTTTCAAGGTCAAAGAAGACTGCTAACATATGACGTCGCTGTGTGAAGGAATTCTGTATAGCAGTTTCCATCCTTACAAGTGCATCTGTGGTCGATCTCAGTTTTCTAAACCCATATTGATATGGGGTCAGCACGTTTTCCTTTTCTAGCAGCTATGTCAACCTGAAGTTTACCATTTTCTCCATAAACTGGTGAGAGAAATTGGTCTATAACTCCCTGGTATAGAAGCATCCTTGCCAGGTTTAGGAACAGGAATGATTATAGCTTCTTTCCATGTGGATGGTACTGTGCCCTCCCTATATATCCTATTGGATAGATCCAAGAGGAACGTTTGGGAACTCTCTGGTAAGTGAGATATCATTTGGTATGGAATATCATCACTTCCTGGGGTAGTCTTACAGCAGAGCTGCAAAGCAGAGTTCATCCCCTTGCGCCAAAATGGCAGGTTGTATGGAAGTTCTGCTGCAGTGCTACTGAAGAACGACACTGGGTGTCGTTCCTGTTTATCCCGAAGAGTGGAGAATCGGGCAGTGTAAGATGCTCCAGAGGAGATCTCTGCCATGTATTTTGCCAGCTCATTTGCGACATCTGTTTTGTCTGTCAGGATTATACCATCTATTTTCAGAGCAGGTGGTGATATGAATGTGCTCTTTCCAGCGATCTTACGCACCTTGTCCCATACCAATGCTAAGGGGGTCCCAGAGTTAATTAAGGTGACATACTGTCTCCACGATGTCTGTCTAGCCTCCTTTTGCACTCGCCTGGCCTTGGCTCGGGTCTTTTTGTACTGGATCAATGTTACATCGCTTGGGCGTCGTTTCAACTGCCTTAATGCAGCTTTTCTTGCTCTGACAGCTTGTTGGCATTCATCAGACCACCATGGTACTGGAGGTCGACAGTACTGCCCGCTACTTCTGGGAATAGATGCTTCTGCTGCAAGGTGAATTCGTGATGTGAAGTGATTAACAGCATCTTGAACACTCTGGAAATCGTTCACAGATCCTTGCAATACTGCAGTTGATCTAAAAAGATTCCAGTCTGCATGCTCAAGTCGCCCTCTCTGCACTCCATTGGATGGAATACCATTCACCTCCTCCAAAAGTATTGGATAGTGGTCACTTCCATGTAAGTCTTCCATGACCTGCCAAGTGAAATTCAACTGTGAATTAGGTGAACCAATTGACAGGTCAATATTGAAGAATACTTCCTCGAGGGTTGCACAAAGTGTCTCCCCAGAGGTGATGCCGACCATTGAAGTCTCCCAAGAGTAGAAATGGATGAGGCAACTGCCCAAGGAAATCTTCCAAATCATCTATGTTGAGATTATGTGGAGGAAGGTCGTGTCAAGCCTATTTTCACAGCCTTCACCTGCAGTGTCGTCTGCAGGTGGATGGCCTGGAGGGAATATCTTGACGTACCATTACTGCTACTCCTCCATGAGGTCCATTATCAAAGGTTCCATAATGGGCTTGAACTTGGAATCCTCTCAGGGAAATTGGATGATTTTCCCTGGTCATAATCTCTTGTAGGCATACACAAACTGGATTACATGAAGCTATCAGATGTTGCAGTTCTTCCCATTTTGCATGAATTCCCTGACAATTCCATTGGATTAGGGTGTCCAGTTCTTCAGGTTGACAAACTACTTCATTAGGTGTTTGGCAGCCCCTGTGGTTAAGGCTCGCCCCACACCTTTAGGCTGTCCCTTTCCAGCATCTTGGGAGTACCTTTTTATGGATTGTTTAACTGTGGAACTAGTTTCCACAGGCTTCCTTTGGACAGGCTCAGAATTTCTTTGCTTGGGCAAAGGACGGACCTGTGGATGTGGTGGCCTCAGGAGCCCTGCCTGGTGGCTACAAAGACCCGACTCTATGAAGTCTTTTGAACAGGCTCAGGATTCCTCTGCCTGTGCAAAGGGCATACCTGAGCCTTTACTTCAGGGGGATTCTGCCTAGCAGCAAAGGCCCCTGTGGATGTGGTGGCAGCTGAAGCTGTCATCGTTGAGGCCTCTGGAGCCTTAACTGATGGCTCCAAAGACCTTACTTTGGGAGGAGGAGTCTCTTCAATAGACCCTTCACTCCTACTCCGTTTCTGGCGCAACAACTCACCAGAGGCACTTTCAGCATTTGCAGACTGAGGTTTAAAGGTGGTGGCAGAGTGTGTGGTGTTAGAAGTATTGGAGGGTTAGGGATGGCGGGAAGGAGGATGGGCTAGAACTGAGGCAAAGGACTTACCCGGCTGTGCAAACAGCACACGGGCACGTCACTTTGCTTCTGCACAACTAACTTTCTCCCTGCTCCAAATCAACAATACTTCTTTTTCAAACTTGTACCTTTTACATTGCTTTTAAGCAGCTTCATGATGTTCTTTGCAGTGGTAACAGCATATTGGACCTGGACAGTTATCATCTCCTTGATGACCTGTTGTACCACATTTCACACACACTCTTGGTTGTCCATTTTCCTTTGAACGGCAAGTGTTGGCTCCATTCACATAACCCTGGCAGTGGAAGCACCGCATAGGGTTGGGCACATATGGCTTTACCTTAAGGTGGTACCATACCAATTTAACCGATTCAGGTAGGACTAACGATTCAAAAGTTAGAAGAAGAGCTGGTGTCGACTGTTCCAAACCATCAACTTTCTTCTTAAAACGTTTTACTGCCACTACATTAAAATTCTTTAGTTCTTCTAACAGTTTCTCCTCAGAATACCTCATCAGGTCTCGGGAAAAGACAATTCCCTTACACTGATTGAGGGAATATATCAGGCTACCATCTCGCTGTGGGGTGATGCAAGGATCACGCTGACATACCTCAACTATCTTCTGATGTACTTCAAAAATATCAAGATCCATGATAAACAATCAATGGTCTTCAATACTAGGTATTTACTATATGATACGCTTTCATATTTACCAGGTAAGATTTCCTTAATGGATTGAGGAGGACTCAGGAACCATTACGATTCCCATTCTTGCCCTTTTGGAATCTGGTAAGGTTCCAGAGTGACAATATGTGATGTTCCAGAGGGATTGGCCAAGGGATTGCGAAGGTCGTCAGGGAGAAAGCAAGTTCTTTGTAAATTTGTAGAAATTATACAAATTATTAACCTTCATTTCCTCACCCCCCCCCCCACCCCACCATGGAGTCCAACGAGGGGAACCTATAGTTGGAGCTCAAATTTCCCAACAGCTCATTGGGACCTCAAGCCCCCCCCACCGCGGCAAGGCGGCTTCCGTTAGGGGGTAGGAGTACAATAGGCGTCATGATAATGTAGCGAGAAAGATCCATTGGGATATATGCAAGAAAAGAGAAGTGGAATGCAGTGAAAAATGGTATGAGCATGCCCCTGAAGGAGTTGTGGTGAGTGATGATTTAAAGTTGTTATGAGATGCAAATATCCAGTGTGATAATGTGATAGTGGCAAGAAGGCCAGATTTAGTCTTGGTAGAAAACGAGGACCATACGGCAATTATCATTGATATAACAGTACCGGCGGATGCGAACGTGGCAGAGAAGGAGAAGAAAAAAGTAGAAAAGTATCAAGATCTGAAAAGAGAAATAAAAAGACTTTGGAAACTGAAGAAAGTAGAAGTCCCTGTTGCTATTGGAGCTCTGGGATCTGTGACCAAAGGATTTGAGAAGTTGGTTGAAAAGCTTGGGATTCACTGCAACTTAGGAGTACTTCAAAAGACTGCGTTGTTGGGAACTGCCAGGATTTTGCGAAAAGTACTGGAGATTTGAGAAAGAAAATGCTGGTAGCCCATTGTCATTTGTTATGGCGCGCCTATCAGCATAGAACCCGTCAATAAGAACAGCCAGACACAAGGTGTGAAAAAGAAATAGTAATATTAACAACAGCAACAATAATAATAGCAATGATTATAATAATAATACTCAGCATCATGATAATAATAATGATCAGCATCATGATAATAATAATGATCAGCATCATGATAATAATAATAATCAGCATCATGATAATAATAACAATGTTAATGTTAATAATGATGCTGATAGTAATAATGACAAATTAGTACTAAAAGTCATGACAATAATAAGGATAATTGTAATATTGATGATAAATACTGCAGCGGGGCGTAAACTCAGTAGAATTTAATGTGTTTTGTTGAGTTCGGGCTCAATCGAGAATGTAGGTTTTTTTTTGTTCAGGATTCGTCTGCAGTGAATAGATGTAAAAAAAAATCGCAAAGTACTGGAAGACCAACCCGACAGTCAAAAGGGCAACCATGAAAAGAGAGAGAGAGAAACAAACAAAAATACTGTGTGACGACCAGTACTCCTTTCAGGGGTTATTATGGCACTTTGGAAGCGTCGCCGAAAAGAAAAAGTGAGACATAGAGAAATAAGGGAAAGGATGCTGAGGAAAACTGATATTACATAGTTTAAGTGAAAATTTTGCATTTCGGAGTGTACATATTTACAATATTCGACTTTATAAATAATTAAATCTTTAAGATTTTTTCTTGGCGACTTCAACGCCATTCAAGTAATTAGCTTTGGTTTTCAATGCACCTTATAGTCACAAAGATACCCAAGTCCACATTGACTGGTGGCTCGTGTGGCATTGGTCGCGACTTATGAAGTTGCACTCGAGGCGAGAGGGCGAGGCGCAGATGGCGGGTGAAGCACCGAGGTGCGCGCCCGCATCGTGAAAAAAAAAAAAAAGGCGGAGGACATGATATCAACCTACAGCCGAGAGGGCGAGAATGCAAGGCGAGCGAAGGCCGACCTTCAGGCGGGTGTACTGTACTCAGCACGTCCTCTTGTTGATCGGATAGCCCAGGATCTTCAAGGGGGGTGGGGGACTGCGAAGTGATGGCGCATTCAAGCCGAAAGACCGAGGCGAAAGGCGGGCGAGGTGGCAGCCTCACACGGGTGCACAGTGAGTGCGCCCCTTACGTTAGCGGAAGTAAATCCCGGGACGTCTCGTCCAGAACAAAGGCAGCATCACAGGGTTCTCCACATCATCCATCATCAGATCATCGGCGAGGACCAGGGCCACCTGGACCAAGGCAACTACCACAGTGTCCAAGAAAAGGCTTGGCTAGAAACCGATGTACTGTATAGGTCGGCGCGCGTTAGTCTCTAAGAGGGTCTTCTGTATATATGTGACTATAGCTGGTCAGGTACTATGCCCGCAATCAGGGAGCAGGACTCTTCGGTGAAGCTACATCGTAGCTTCGTGGTAGAAGAGGCAGGCATGTGGCATGGTCAAGATCCGGCCTCAACCACGAGGATGTCAGTTCTGGCAAAATCAACCTTAGAGTTGGCGAGTGTAATTATAATGATGATAACAGTAATAGTAATAACAATTGTAAAAGTATTGAATGTAATGATAATGATAATAATGATTATAGTGATAACAGAAATTAATAATAATAATAATAATAATAAAATTAACAATAATAATTTTCCGGTAAATATGAATGAAAGTAATAACAATAATAATGATCATGATAATAACAACAATAATAATAATGATAAAAATAATGCTAGAATTAGTGAAAAAATAATACTGATAATAGTAATGATTGTAATGATAATCGTATGTTGATAATAATGATAAAGAAACAACAGCACCAATAATAACAATGATAATGATAAGTATAATAATAACAACAATATTGAATTGAATAATGTTAGTAACAATATTAATGATAATAAAATAATAATAATAAAAGTAATACTACTACTGATAATAATAATATTGATAAATGTTGAAAAGGCATGAATGAGAATGAATATCTTCAATATAAGAGATATATTCAACCGGTTTCAATTATATATTCGCCAGAAATACATGTTATAGTCGAAACCGGTTAAATGCATACCTTGTATTGTGAAGATATTCATTCTCATTCATACCTTTTATATATGTGTCAACAGGAATACGGTCAAATAATAATAAACTAATATTACTACTACTAATACTAATAATAATGAATATGACAATTACGATAAAAATAATTCTGAAAATAATGATGATAATAAATTAAACTTTAAAATAAAATTTACACTAAAACGAAAACGAAATATTTGTCTAGATTTAAATTTAGAATTAGAATAAAAATTCAAAATCAAAACTTTAATTCAATATAAAAAGAATGATGATTGCTGATTATTGATAACAAGAACAACAACAATAAAGGTAATACTATTAATAATAATAATAATAATAATAATAATAACATCAATAATCCTAATGGTAAAAATGGCTATTTCCTTTAAGGTTTTGCCAGGGTAGGATCTTCAAACTTCTGTGGTCAATGACATGGGATAAGTTTAATTATATATCTAGACATTATATCAGTATTGTGTCGTTTTTATCATCCTAGATCTTAACAGCGTTATGGATGTTTTTATAGTAGGTGCGGCCAATTTTTGCAACATTACGGCGGCCAGGCCGACCTCTTGCTCGATGTGTGCACAGAGCTTTTCTTACGAATCTGCACGGAGCGTCTTTCACTTTTCAAACAAGACTATTTGTGATTGGCCAGCTCATCTGTTCCCTCTACACAGACGGTGTTACATATTTTTCTCTGACAAATATGTTGCTACTTGGCACGAAGTGCTACTTGAGGTGGGGTACATGAGGACCCCACCTCATATTCCCCTGTCTAGGGAATAGATAGAAGGTAGGTAAGGTTAGGTTTGGATTTTTGGGTTCACATGAGACACAATGTTTACTTACGTGCTACTAAACAGTTTATTATAACTGTATTGTTCGAAACTTGGCTCGCCTTTTCTGAAGATGGACTTTTTTGTGCATATCGTTTTGCGCTTGTTCACTTAGGAGCTATTTCATTTTGCGTTCGTCGGGCAAAGTTTGGCTCGTGTGTTCGAAAAATCAACATTTCTATTGGTTTCGGAAAAAAAATACTTATTAATAGGTTCCTATTGAGTGGTGGCGCGCGGACTATTCGGTGGCGCAACAGGTCACTGCAGTAGTTGTAATGAATTTAAGATTTATAAAAAATAATAATAAAGATAGTAGCACTAACAATAATGATAACAATTATATTAGTAATACTAGTAATGATAATAACGATAATGATCATTATACTAATGACAATAATGAATATTAATTATAATAAATGAAAATGATAACTGATATCATTCAAATGATAAAAATAACAAAAATAAGAGTGGCAATAATAATATTAATGATAATAATAATAATAAAAACAAAAACAATAATGATATAGAAGTAATGATAACAATGTTAAAGATAATAACACTAGCAATAGTAACATTATTAATAATGATAATAGCAATAACAGTAGTGACAATATTGATAACAACAACAATAATGATAATAATTCAAATTATAATGATTAAAATAATAATAATAATAATGAAAATAATGGAGGTATTACTGGGTACAGGTTTGGCCCTGTTGTTATGGAACATTGATCTGTTCATTTGACGTGTTGGTGATATTGATAGAGGATAGCAATAACAATAACGAAAATAAGGATAATGATAATAGTTATATTACAGAAAAAAATTAAGATAATGATAATGATGATAATGACAATAAAAGTAATAGTAATAATAAGATTAATGGTAATTATGATAATAATAATAATTATGCTAATGATAGTAATAGTAATAATAGTAAGGATAATAATAATGATAATAATGATAACAGTTATGAAAAAATAATGATAAATTTGATAATGATGATAATTATAAACATTATAATTATGATGAAAATAACAATAATATCATTATCGTTGATAACAATAATAACGATAATAATGAAAATGATTATGATGATAATAAGAATGATGATAAGGACAACAGGAAGAGGAACAACAACAATCATATTAACAATAATGATAATAGTAATTAAATTGATAATACTAGTAATCATAATAATAATAATAATAATAATAATAATAGCAATAATGATACAAATACTACTTCTTAAATATACATAACAAAGATAAAGATGATAATGATAATAACAACAATGATATTCACTATTGTATTGATAATGATTAAATGATAAAAACAATAACAATTTTATTATAATTGGTAACGATATATTAATGATAATAATGATAAATACAATAATGATATATGCAATAATGATAATGACAATGATAATAACAACAATAATAAAAATGATGATATAATGGTAACAATTATAATAATAATAATATCAATAATAACAATAATAATAAGGATCCTGTGATAGAAATGATAATGATGAAAATAGGGATTACAGTATTAATGGTAATAATAATAATAGTAATAATAAAATTATAATAATGCTAATGATAATGAGGACAATCATAATAATATTGCTAAGCGTAATGCCAATTATAATAATAAAATTATAATAATAATGACCTTAATAATAATAGTAATAATAATAATTACCTTAATAATAATAGTAATAATAATAATGATAACAAAAATTATAGCAACTAAAATAATCTTAATAATGATAATATCAACAATGACAGGGATGGTTTTAATACTATAATACTAATACTAATAATGAAAATGATAATAATAATATTGATAACAAAAGTATTCGTAATAATTATAATAATAATTATAGGAATAATTTTAATAATGATAATAATAATAATGACAATAACAATAATGATAATATAAACACGAGTAAGAATGATGATAATAATTATATTAACCATGATGATAATAATTACAATAAAAACAGTATCGATAATGATGATTACTACTAATAGCAGTAATAATATTTCCTGTTTTATTTTTCCATCAAATTACCCCTTTTTCCATGACTATGAAATTCCTGGAAGATGCAGTTAATAAGATAAATTATATTGCTAATTAATCCTCGAATTAAAAGAATAAAGATATTAAAGATGAAAAAAAAATAAAAATAACAGTAATGATAAAAATGAAAGTGATAATGATAATAATGATCAAGATGAAATTGCAAATAATAATAATGATTATAATAACAATAAGAGTAATAGGAAGAATGATGGTAACAATAGTAGCAATAGTAATGATAATACTAATTTTAATAATAATAATCATAATAATGTTAAGGAGAAGAATAATGATGATAATAATAATGATAATGATAAAAATTATGATAATGATAATAATGATAATGATTATAAGAATGAGGATGGTAATATTAGTAATAATGTTAATGATTATAATGATATTAATGATACTGATAATAATAATGATAATAATGATAATGATAATAATAATGATAATAATAATAATAACAATTATAATTGAAACATTATATTTCAATGATAATAA
Source organism: Penaeus chinensis (assembly GCF_019202785.1). Classification (NCBI taxonomy): domain Eukaryota; kingdom Metazoa; phylum Arthropoda; class Malacostraca; order Decapoda; family Penaeidae; genus Penaeus; species Penaeus chinensis. Next base: position 23,077,167 of record NC_061828.1, on the reverse strand, counting down.
TTGAAAGATTAATGATAACAAAAATAATGATGATAATTAAAAAATAATAATAATAATGATAACTATTATAGTGATAATGATAATAGTAATGATACTAATGATAATGATATTGTTAATAATAATAATGATAAAATGAATACAATAAAAATAGTAGTAATAATGATGATAATACTTCTACTGTTGATAATCTTGGTAATAGTAATAATAACATTAAAAATAAAAATTAAATAAATGATAATGGTCATAATAACAATAATAATAATAATAGTAATAATACTAATGATAATGATGATAATAATAATAATACTAATGATAATAATAATCATAATCATAATCATAATCATAATCATAATCATAATCATAATTCATAATAACAATAATGAAAATAACAACAACAATTATAACGATAATGGTAAAGATAATTGTCCTAATAACAATAATAGTAATAATAATAATAATAATAATAATAATAATAATAATAATAATAGTAATGATAAAAATGATAATAATAACAATAACAACAACAATAATAATCGTCATCACAATGATAATGATATTATTATCAATATCATTATTAATATCATTATTAATGATAATATTGTTGCTATTATTATTATTATTGTTATTATTATTTTTATTATTATTATCATCATTATTATTATTATCATTATCATTATCATTATCATTATCATTATCATTATCATTATCATTATCATTATCATTATCATTATCATTATCATTATCATTATCATTATCATTATCATTATCATTATCGTTATCGTTATTATTGTTATTATTGTTATTATTGTTATTATTATTATTATTATTATTATCATTGTTATTATAATTATTGTTGTTATTATGACGATTATCTTTACCATTATCATTACCATTATCATTGTAATTGTTGTTGTTATTATCATTATTGTTATTATTATTATCATTATTATGATTATCATCATCATCATCATCATCATCATTATTATCGTTATTATTGTTATCATTATTATCATTAATCATAATGATATTAATTACAGTAATGATAATGATAACAATAAAAGGGTAATGATACCTAAATAAAAATCAGTAATAATGATAATAACAACAACAACAATCATATCAGTGATCATTATACTAATGACAATAATGATGATTATTGATTATTATTTATGAAAATGATAACTGATATCATTCAAATAATGTAAATAGCAAAAATAAGAGTGGCAATAATAATAATAATAATAATGATAATGATAATGATAATGATAATGATAATAATGATAATCATAAAAATTATAATAATAATGATAACAATAATCATAATAATAACAAAAATAAGGATGGTGATGATAATGATAATGATAATGATCATAGTAATGATAATAACAACAACAATAATAATATAAATAATAATATTAATGATAAAAGCAAAGGGCATACCAATAATATTAATTATGATGATGTTAATGATACTGATAATAATAATAACAGCAACAACAACAACATTAAGAAGAACAACATGAAAATAGTAATTATAATTATCATATAAATTATAGTAATAACAAGAATGACAATAATAATGGTAATAATAATAATGATGATAATGAGGATGATGATGACACTGATAATAATTACTAAAAGAATAATAATCGCAAAAATGATAATGATAATACCAGTGATGGTAGTAATGATTAGAATAATAACAATAATCATAATGACGACAAGAACAACGATAGTAAAAATAACAACAAAAACAACAACAACAACAACAGCAACAATAATGATAATAATTATTATAATAATAATAATAATAATAATAATAATAATAATAATAATAATAATAATAATAATAACGATAATGATAATAATAATGATCATGACAATTGATAATCATGATGATAGTAATTATAATGAAAATTATAACACTAGTAACAATAGGAACGACAATAATAATAATAACAATTTTGTTAATATTACCAATAAAAATTATAGTGATAAAATTATAATAATAATAATAATAACAATAATAATTACTATCATGATAGCAATAATGACAACGATAATAATGATAATAATAGTAATAAAAACAACAACAACAATGATAATGACAATAACAACCATGATAGTAATAACAAAGGTGATAATGAAAATAGTAATGATGATATAATGGTAATGATAATAAGGAAGATAATAAGGATGATAATGATAATAGTAATAATACCAATAATAATACCAATAATAATGATAAGAATAAAGATGATACTACTAATAATAGTAATGGCAATATTAATAATAATGTTAATAATAATAATGATAACGATAACAATAATAATGATAATAATAACAGTCAAAATAATAGTAATGATAATTAGTAGTAGTAGTAGCACTAGTATTAGTATTATTATCATTATTATTTGCATTACTATCATTATCACTATTAAAATGGACATGGCCAAAAACTAATCATTATTATTTACACTGACGTAGCTTTCGGCAGTATCTATATGACCCTGCAGTGGAAAGGGTAAAGACACGAAGGAAGAAACTGAAGCACACTAGTAAAGGACTGACGTGTTTCCGAAGTGTGTCGATGTACAGAAAGGAGAAGGGAATTAACTATACAATTTGACTTTAAGAATTGAAATGAGGAAGTTCGCAGGTAGGGAATGAATACTAGGAAAAAGCAAGTGGAAAAGGAAAATTGCAGTAAATAGCAGACTAACGGAATAATTTTGGTAAACTATGGAACATGAGAAGGGAAATGGTAGACGCATTATGAAAAAGGACCTGAAAACACCCGAAAACGGAGTGAGAAAAGCATGAAACTGATGAAATTGGATAATACTGCGGAGGAAAGCTAAATGTGACGATGCTTACTGTCTGGCATTTCGTAATTTACGGAACAACAACCATGCATTTGTGCAAAACTTACGGATATCATACTTACGTCTATATTTTGGCCAATTTCGAATACTGATTACCAGATTAATAGCACAGTGAACTGAATGCAGACTTTATTGATGACGGTGGAAAAAACGACGAAAAGCCCTTCAGTCATAATGCAGCCATGAACGTAAATGGTAGACTCTTGGAACTGCTCTGCCATTTAATGAGAGGCAGGTAGAGTGGAGTTCTCTTTCATGGCCTTTAAAAAAATGATCTTGCTGATGCTGCTGTGTATGCTCTTCCAAGACTTTTTCCTCCTTTCACCCTGGAAGCCCATATAGTTTTATTTTTTTCTATTTACAAGAGTTTTTGCTTTAATCATTATACCAAAGCCTCCCTAACAGCTCTTTCTTTAACACTGTATCATTACTCTGTCGTTAATTGGGTGTGACATTGTCTGTTTTAATTAAGGTCTCTCTCTCTCTCTCTCTCTCTCTCTCTCTCTCTCTCTCTCTCTCTCTCTCTCTCTCTCTCTCTCTCTCTCTCTCTCTCTCTCTCTCTCTCTCTCGTTTGTATTACCTCCCACCGCAACCATCATATGATTTTTCTCCAGAGGACTAGAGAAGAATTGAAGAGCCTACCATTAAATAGAAGGATGATAGTGTTAATAATCATAAGAGAATACAGACTTAAGGAATCGATGAAGGAAAACACCAGCGGAAAATAAGATAAGAGCTTATGAATTAATCGCAGCAAAGCAAATCATATCTAAAACAAAGAAAATGTTACCAGAGTAAATGTTAAGAGTTGGAATCACTGGCAAAGAAATCAAGCAGGTGGAGATTTTTATTAGGATGTAATGCGTCATTGAATGAAGCTGTATATGTACAAAGAATGGTATCAATCATGAATAACATCAACCTAACGCATGATCGTAATTTACCTTTGTCGGGACCTCCTTTCGTTAACATTACAGGAAATGAGTGATATGACAAAAGCCCGCGGAATCTACGGATTCTACACATAATGGTTCGCTGTGTGTGACTATGAGCACAGAACTCGATAATAATATTAATGATAATTAGAAGTAGTCTTATCATCATCGTTATCATTAGTATAACTGTTATTATTAATATCATCATTATTCTTATTGTTATTATTGCCATTATTATCACTATGATTATTATCATTATTATCACTAATTATCTGTATTGATATCGGTCTCATTATTATGATCATTATTATCATTAATGTCGTTATGGTTATTATTATCATTGTTGTTGTTTTTATCATTGGCTTTATTATGTTATTAGTAGTATTAGTAGTTGTAGTAGTATTGCCATTATAATTCCTATTAGTAGTAGAACTATCTTCAATATTATTATTAATATTATCATTATATCTATTCTTATTGTTATTACTAGTAATATCATTGTAATTGTTATTACTGTTATTGTTATTACAATTCATAATACTGTTATCATTATTATTATTCTCATTACTTTGATTATTATTCCTATCATTATTTTTATTATTATCATCATTATCATTATCATTATTATTATTGTTGCTTTTTTTTGCTATCGTCATTAACATTATTATTATTATTATTATCATTATCATTATCATTACTTTATCATTATTATTATCATTATTATTATCATTATTATAATTATTATTATTGTTATCATTATTATTATTATTATCATCGTTATTATTATTATCATTATTATTATCATTATTATTATCATTATTGTTATTATTATTATTATTATTATTGTTGTTGTAATTATTATCATTAGTTTTAGTAGTATTGTTATCATTAGTAGTATTGTTAGCATCATCATCATCATCATCATCATCATCATCATCATCATCATCATCATCATCATCATCATCAATATCATTATTGTTATTTTTGTTGTTGATGATGATGTAATTATTTTTAATTATTATTATTATCAATATTATTGTTATTATTGTTATTATTATCATTATTATTATTACTATTTTTATTATCATTATCATTATTTTTGTTGTTGCTTTTATTATTTTATTATAATTATCAACTTTATTGTTGTTGTTGGTGTTGTTGTTGTTATCATTATTGTTGTTGTTTTTGTTGTTATTATCATCATTATTATTGTTGTTGCTGTTATTCCTTTTATTATCATTATTATCATTATTATGATTAGTAATAGTAGAAGTAGTACTACAACTACTATTATTATTTTCATTATTACCATTATTGTTACTATGATTCATTCCATGATTATCTTTTAGATTAATATAATTACAATATTATCATTGTTCGTTTTGCTATTTTATTGTTATTAACATTCTTATTATCCTCAGTAATAGCAGTGTAAAAATAGACGTAGTAAAAATATGATTATCATAATAATGATAGTGATGTTAACAATAATCCCAAGAAGAATGGTAAAGACATTAGTATTAATAATATTTATACATTAAATGATAGTAACAATAAGGATGATAATGATTATCATAATAATAATTGTATAATAAAGATAATAGTAATGATAAAATGATAATAATAATTATGATAATAATATTGCTAATACTAGTAATAATAATGATGATGATAATGATAATGATAACAATGATAATAATAATAATAATAATAATAATAATAATAATAATAATAATAATAATGATAATAACAATGACTAAAAGGATAATGATAATAACAATAATAATGATAATAATATGTGAATATATTAATTAAACTAACAATAATAACTTTTATCACAGTTCTCATTATTACCATTATTATTATTATCGTCATTATTTTTGTTGTTGTTATCATTATTCATTGTAATAATAATGATGATAATAATAATAATCATTATTATTATTATTATTATTATTATCATTATTACTATTATTGGTACTATTATTATTGCAACTATTGATATTCTCGCTAGCACTATTATTATTATTATATTTTTTATCTTATTATAACTATCATTATCATAGTTAATGCAGTTATTAATAATTTTGTCATCATCATTATTATTATTGTTATCATTATAATTATCATTATTGTTATTAGCAATATCATTATTATTATTGTTATTTTCATCATTATCATTAGTAGTAGTAGTAGTAGTAGAAAATTATTATTATTATATTATATTATCATTATTGTTTTATTATTATTGATATTATCATTATTATTATTATTACTATTATTATTATTATTATTATCATCATCATCATTACTATTAATATTTGTAGTATTATTATTATTATTATTATTATTATCATTATTATTGTTATTCTTATCATTATTATTGCTATCATTATTGATGTTATTCTTATCATTATTATTATCATTATTATTTTTATTATCATTATTATTATTATTATTATTATTATTGTTTTGCTTATTATAATTACTATTATTACTATCATTTTGAGAATCACTATTATTATCAGAATCATCTTTATAATTATAGGTATTACAATTAAGAACATGATTATTGTGTTTTTTATTACTATTGTTAACTTCTTTATCAATATTTCCTTTATTATCAATTTTATCATTGATCATCAGCTTCATCATGAAAGTTGTTATTATTGTCATGATCGCCATTACTGTTATCACCTTGTCACTATTATTATTATTGACCATAATAATATTATTATCACCATTGTGATTGTTATCAATATCATGATCATCGTTGTCTTTATTATCGCTATCGCTATTATGGTTATTTTTGTTGTTGTTGTTATTATGATTATTATCATTTGTTAATATTATTAATAATAATCTGATGATGATAATGTTCTTGTTGATTTTGTTGTAATCATCATTTATCAATTTATTTTTTTCATCACTCCTGCTATTATCATCATTACTATTTTTTTTATAATTATTATTTCTATTCTTATCCTCATTATTATTAATATCATAATCATTATAATTATCATCATCGTTACATTCATTACTATTCCATTACAAATTACAATTGTTATAACTATTATTATTAATTTAATTATTATCAATATTATTATCATCATCATCATTATCATCGTCATTATCATTACTATGATTATCATTGTCATTAGTATCTTTACTATCATCATAATCAGCATTACTGTTATTTTTTATTATCATTATTATTATCATAACTTGTTTTTTTATCATTATGATTATCGTCATTATTGTTATTTTTTATTATCATTATTATTATCATAACTTGTTTTTTTATCATTATGATTATCATCATTATTGTTATTCATTATTACAATTATCACTTTAATTTTCATTTTATTATCATTATAATTATAATTGTCATTAACTTTATCATCGTAATTATTATGATTATCATTATCATTCTCGTCATTACCATCATCAATATTTTTTTTTATAATGTTTGCAGTTGATGTTGTTGTTCTTCTCATCTATGCTATTGTTAATATTAAATGACCTGTTATTGTTGGTGCTATCCTCATTATTATTATCTTCATTATTCGCCTCATAATTATCATCAATAACATCAACATCAACATCAGCAGCAGCAGCAGTTTCAGCATCTTGATCGGCACTATCATCATTGTT
>NC_061828.1:23044693-23049693 GCF_019202785.1 Penaeus chinensis | reverse complement strand
GTTTGTAATGTTCCCCCCGAGCCCGCTCCCCCGCGGCACCAGTTATCTTGATTAACACGTCGTCAGTGTGCATGCACTGTCTATCCGTAGTAACTTTGACAGATCTATTCGGAACTAAAAAGAGTGTCTTGAATAGCAACGAACTACCCAACAAATTGAAACAATGAAAATTCGTAAACGGCAGCAGAACGTACCTAATTGTTCAACACCTTAATTCTATCACAGGCCTTTAAACCCGACAATACTAATAGCCATTCAGGAAATCATATTCATCATCGTTAAAGCTTTTGACTAAGAATGTGTTGATAACGAGAGATTCAAATTTTGGTCTACTTCTACTAAAGGCTTTATCATTATTGTGAATACGAGTGAGACGATTTACACATGTTATCAATCATGGCAATAATGACTATGGTAATATTAAGAATAACAGTAATGATAATGACATCTACAGTGCCAGTAATACGAATATAGACAACCATGAATGATATTAATAATCTTACTGTATGTCAACAACAATATGATGGTGATATGATTGTAAAAGTTAGACCTCATCTTCATGTGAAGTCTAGTTTGAATATAAAATCCAGTTTGATTTCGAAACTCTCGTCTCAAATTTCTAGGACATTCTAGGTTACCTGCCATTTACTACTGTGACTTCTTCTGTTGTATGTATTTCCCGTTAACTAGCAACGGCCTTAACATGAAAATGTTCATTGTTATCGTTTTTATTATTAAAATCCTTATGAAAAAAGTTACAAAAATATTGTTATTGATTTTATCATTATCATCATTGCCATTTTCGGAAAAATACTGCATGTTATTAGCATTGCTGTTGCTTTTGTCACTGTTGTTAGAATCATCATTGCCATTATTGGTGTTATTATTGACTTGATAATAATAACACATCATACTTACTATTATTATCAATATTACCATCATCATCATTATTACTGTTATTGTTATTATTATTATTATTATTATTATTATTATGATCATTATTATTATTATCATTATTATTATCATCATTATTATTATTATCATTATTATCATTATTATTACTATTATTATTATTATCATTATTATTATTATCATTATTATTATTATTGTTATTAGTAGTAGTAGTAGTAATAGCATTACTTTTATCATTATCATTTCTATCGTTATCCAATTATTATCACTTTTATTATCATGATTATCATCATTACTCTTATCATTATTAGCATTGTTAGCATGAATATCATTATCATTATTGTTATCATCATCAGCTTTATTTTCATTGTCAACAGACTTATAACAGGTGTTATTTGTATTATCATTCCATGATATTATTAGTTTAATCCTTATTGTTATCACTATTATTATTAGCTTTGTCATAATTCTTACTCCAAATATTCATAATAACTGATGAATGATTATCATAACGGTCATAACCATTACTGTCATCATCAGGTATTACTATCATTAGCGGTAGTGATGTAATAATTATAACATTATCGTAAGCATTGTTACCATCCTCATTATTTTCAGAACACCATTACTGAAATTACTACTGCAACTATAATTACTACAAATAAGAATAATAATTAAATCTACTTCTCATTTAAATGAACATGGCCTTCAGTCCTCCCCACGTACCCCAGCCTACGCCACTTTTTATTACTTAACCCAGAGTGTGTATATTACATTATACTCCTCGTTGCTTTCACTCATCCAACCGTGTTCTTATGCGACTCTCGGCGGCCGCCAGTCCACTCCCCGAAGAGAGGCACGTAAGACTTGATGGTCGAGTGCCTTCCAGCCACAATCGAAGAGACCGGCGAGGCGAGGAAGACAGGGGACACCTCATCCAGGTAGCTGTATAGACACATGGCTGCTGTATCTTCTAACAGGATTTCAGCGATCTTTATACAAAAGGACGGCTTCCTAAGCTTGCAAAAACATAAATGTCGATGTCGGAAAAGGCTCTCTGCCCACGTATTTTAAAATATTGAACATACTGGCCAAGTCTTGCCTCATTCAGTTCATTCATTGTTTGACAAATCAGATTTTGATTTTGATATCGCCTTTCTGCCTTTCGGGGCGCAGGCTGAAGACCCCCACGCCAGGGGCGGGGTCTCTTCGTTGGTACAGTTACTGCTGTCTGAGGCTTTTTGGGCCTTTATCTGGTTGACTGAGTAAAGGGTCTGGTATCCTGGCAGTCTGCGGTTCAGGCACCCTGGCATTACAGTAAGGCTGTTTTTCGCCTTTGGTAGTAGCCAATCTGAAAACCATATCATGTCGCCACGTCAAATACATTTGGTCTTTAATTTTCCATGCGCGCAAACTACGCATTTGACTGCTACTACTGTTTTTGCTACTATGCTGATAATGATACTAATACCAGTAGTATTGCCTTTGTCATTATGATTATTATTATCGTTTTCATCATTATCATTATCGTTGTTAGTATCAGCTTCGGAATTGTCTTTACCATATGCTCTATCTTCATATCATTATCAATATTACTTGTGCCGTTAACATCATCAGTAATATTACCTCCCGCATCGTGGATGAATCCATTGTATGTTCTAAGGCATTTATGAGTGATATCCGCTTGAAGCAGGGGCAGGCGAAAGGGCAGTGATGCTGTCAGGTGAGCTTCCTTTTACAAATGCGTGATCCTCCTTTCAATTCCTTTGCGACACGAGACCTTGTCGTAGCCGTTGTGCAAGCGATGCATCAGCAACTGAGTTAGGAGACATATATTCTAAAGTTTATGTTGCATGTCTGGGTATTGAGCGTTTAAGCAAGAGATAGTCTATCGGTGGGATTGTATTAGGCCTTGAAACACGCACGCACACACGCACGCACACGCACACGCACACACACATACACACGCACACACACACACACTCATATATATATATATATATATATATATATGTATATATCTAATATAAACCTTTGTGTATATATACACATACACATATACTGTATATATTTATATATGTGTGTATACATATATATGTGTATGTTTGTGTATGTGTATACATATATATATATACAAATATACACGTTGGAGAGTGACCACATGCAAAGAGCAGCGGATGTTAATCAGCTGTGCTTAGTTTTCCTCGAGCTGACTTCTTCATATTGCATTTTATCCCATGCCCCCCCCCCCCTCCTCCCCGTCCATGCCTCCACCCGAAGTGTGAGGCGATTACTAATCAAGTCCCGCGCAGGCCGTGAGACGCCAGCAAGCACCGCCAAGTATGATGTGGTCCCTCGAATTCCAGTCGAACGCCGTTTAGTCCCTTTCTTTTGCATGATATTGTATGTGTCTAAGCATAAACATGTATGCATGTACGTATGTGTATATACATATATACATACATACACACATACACACACGCGCACACGCACACGCACACACACACGCACACATACACACACACACACACACACACACACACACACACACACACTTGTGTGTGTGTAAATATATAGATATATATACATATATATACATATATATATGCATATATATACACATATATTCATTCATACCGATGCAGTCAGTCTTTGACGAACTACTTGGCGCCATGTTGACAGCATGTAGTTGACTTGTTCTTTATACTGGGGCGGCTGACCCATGATCCTTCCCCAGGGGAGTAGTTGGTTAGGTAATCATTGTTGGTGGTTCCCAACCCACCATAGACTCACCCACTGTTGGATCAAGGTTAGACTTACCAAATATATGCAAATCCGCGCGCGGTAGTGGGTGAGTCTATCGTAAATAAGATGGTGGGTTGAAAACCACCAACAATGATATCTGAACGACTATTCTCCTAGAAAAGGATCATTGGTCAGCCACCCCAGTATAAAGACCGAGCCAACTACATGTCAACACGGCGCCAAGTAGTTCGTCAAACATCGCATCGGTGATGGCAAGAATGTGAATGAATGTATATATGTATATATAAACATATATATGTATATATATATATGTATATATACATATATATGTATATATACATATATATGTATATATATACATATATATGTATATATACATATATATGTATATATATACATATATATGTATATATATACATATATATGTATATATATATACATATATATGTATATATACACATATATATGTATATATATACATATATATGTATATATGTACAAAAATATATATCCCAATGCCGCCGGGGAAAATGAATACAAAATGGGGAAAATGGTGTGCTCATTTTCTATATTTTTTGTGAAATGTCTCTCCACATAGATGGCGCTGCTAGTGCTTAGCCCCAAAGGAGTCAATTAGTAGACCTTGTGACCTTACGTGATTTGAATTGGCAGGAATTTTTTTTTTTTTGTTACTAGTGCTATGAATATCGATGGTGTTATTTTTATTATAAACATTATAATTACTATAATGTTCTAAACATTAGTAACAGCAAAATAAGATAACGTAAAATATTTTCGCAAGTCAAAGAAAAGGGTAAACGGGCGAGACAGGCAGTACTTGTAATTGGCTCATTGGTGACTTAGTACAAGTGTAGCCATCTATGTGTAAATACAATCAAACAAGTAACTCACAGTGGCCATAGCACGTACGTACACGTCATGCCCGTCGGCATTGGGATATATATATATATATATATATATATATATATATATATATACATGTATATACACACACACACATATGTGTGTGTCTGTGTAAACAATATCCGTCTATAACAAATGCCATGAGTCAAGGAAAATTCGTTCTCAATTTTCTACGCTTGATTTATAACTAAGAAATAATAGGCTACCTCTATCATGTTGGCTGTGATATATGGATCTTAATAAAGATATGGCCTTAACCTCTTAATCCCGCTAGCAAAAACCTACCTTGTGTTATTAACTGATAAGAATATGTGTACCGATTTCACTTATAAATATGATTCACTATTCCACACGCACACGCATTATCCTGATCCGCTTAGCTGGAAGAGCGTTCATAC
>NC_061828.1:23029693-23032193 GCF_019202785.1 Penaeus chinensis | reverse complement strand
AACCGAATGTCATGCTCTGAAATAACCTGAAGGTCTGTCCCAGTCACTCCTGAAAGTTGTCGTCGAGCTTCATGATAGTGTTTCAGTGGGATCTTTGCCTGTGTATAAGACTTAATCAAAGTGGCCTCACTCCCAGTATCAAGCAAACACCAAGAATTTACCCCATCAATATTGATCTGCACCATCGGTCGTCCTCGTCCACTGTCTTTGACTGGTGTTACCTGGATCTTTGTTGCATTCGGCTGTTTTGTTTCGTTCCGGGCTTCGGCTGCTTTGTTCGTTATTACGAAAGGGACAGTTTCTCCTGACATGTCCTCTCCCTTTGCAAGACCAACATTCACTTCCTTGTGGTTTTACCTTGCAGTCTCGTGTGAGGTGTCCTGTACGTCTGTGGTAAGCACAGTAAGGCTCATCACTTCGGCTGGAAGCAGCTACATGGAAAGGCGACGGCTCTTCTTGGTAATGTCGATCTTGATTGTTGTCCGAGGAATATGCAACAAATCGCTGAGATGGTCTCGGGGGTCGTGCATGTTGACGAGCAGTCCAGCATCGTTGAGCGGCAGCAACTAAATCTTCTACGAAATCTTGATCTCTGACAGAAACTGCTTCCTGCAACCAAGATGGAAGCCCTTGCAGAAATGTACGACGGACGAGTTCTTCTGTCGGCCCTAACGAACGAGCATAATCACGTGCCCCTGCAAGAACAGCTCCTTGAACCTCCTGGTAGAGATCTTGAGGTGACTGATGATCTCTCAGCCTCTTCTTGGAGAGTAAGGAAAGAAACTCGGCAGCACTGGCGGTACCCCCAAACTTCCGTTTGATTGTAGCCCTAAAATATGACCAAGACGTGATGTCATCAAATATTTCCGAGTTAATAATAAGTTCGGCATCACCTGAGCATCGCGTGCGTGCAGCAGTGATTCGTCCTGCATCCGTGTTCGGTCGCGCCAACAGCTCGATCTGCCGCAGCCAGGTGTTCACTTCATTATTTCGTTGCAGAGGAAGAGACGCAGGTGTTTTTGCAGAGAACATCGGGATCGGTTCCTGGCGCTCAGAGATGACAATCGGCTGCACAGAAGTCGGTTCAGATTGTTCACGCAAAAACATACTTCGAGGAGATGGCGTAGGTGGTGTAGCACGACGATTGTGATTGTTGCAGTTGATTACTGTAGAGTCTATGCTGCGCATTTCAACTTCACAATGTTCGCCGCCTGTGTGCAAATCGTTGAAATCACCTCGACTCGAGTGAGCGGCTTCAAAGCGACTGAAATGACGATTAATATCGTAACGTCTCTCAGCATTCTGACGGTACAATTCCCTTTGCTCAACATTACGATAACTTGTTTCTCGCTGCTCCTGTTCTCTCAGCTGCTGTGCTTGGCGTTCGCTCTCTCGTCGCTCGTTATCCCGCAGTTCAGCTTCCCGTTCTTCCCGTTCACGGCGTTCAGCGTCCCTCTCGTCGCGCACTGCACGTAACTCAGCTTCTAAATTAGCGCTGCGCTCACCTTGTTGTTGCAACTCCAGGCGCATCTCCGCAAGCTGCGCCACAAGGCGCTCCAACACCACCGGCAGCGGTGATTCGGGCGTCTCGGGAATGTCTTCGGCTTCTTCGCTAGGTCCGCTGCGAGAATTCGTCTTGGGAGGCATATTGTATTACAATCTATGCGCCAAAAAAAGAATATTAAACAAAGAAGCAACCGTACGTGCTTAAACAAGAGGCTAAAGAAATCGTAACTACCCGAAGCAGAAGATTCACTTAGCAACACTTACAACGAATAATGTTAACTGCGAAACCACGTTAAACTCGATACATTACATCAGCAACACGAATAAGCGCCTAACAACATCGCCAAACAACTGCATTAAACAAAAAGCATCACCAATACAAAATAATAATCAAGTGAACACTAATAACCAATCATACGAATATAGCTCACGTAATTTGCAAGCAACCAAATGCAAACAAGAAAACTGTTACAGTAATGAAATATATTTACATAACGTAAACACATAAATTGAAATAAATGGGATCTGCATTAAGCCTGCTCTTAATGACAACAACTGCAGGTATAATTCTCACAAAAAAATAAACCGCTCTGGATACTGCAAACTTAAATTACAAGACAAACAAAAACCGCTCTTACGAATCCCACCGCTGCCACCAAATTATGCTGTAGCGTCTCACTAACAAGGGCGCCCAGCTTGTACGTTGTTACAACGAGGTAGATTACTCAAAGCGTGACCTGTGGTAGCGCGAGCATCACTCATTAACTGGGGCAAGCAGTTATGCCAACTACTTTATTTAACTTTAGTACGTTAGATAATTATTTAACTATGGTGGATAGGATGGATATTCCTAAGGCATAAAATAAGAAATCGACATTTAAAACATACGCTTTATTTAAAAGACGTGATAAAACACAAAGCAATAAAAAAAACCGTCCACGTTACAATAAAAATCATGAATGACAACAAGGTATCCAGCCTAAACTTTTGATTA
>NC_061828.1:22994693-23024693 GCF_019202785.1 Penaeus chinensis | reverse complement strand
TTTAGTTTTTATTCCATTTATTACAATGGATATTCTTGGTGTGACATACTGTCTGTTTCATTTTTGCTTCTAAACTATCCCCTGTGTGCAAGGAATGGCCGGGGTTACCATCCACTGGCAGCGAGGGATTCGAACGCAGGTCAGCAAGATTGCCAGACGAGAGAGAGAGAGAGAAATCGATATATAGACTGCTAAGATAGATAGATATAGATGCAGAACGGTCACATAAGCATATGCCTATAAATATACATGCTATGTATATATATATATATATATATATATATATATATATATGTATGTATGTATGTATGTGTGTGTGCATGTAAGTGTGTGTGTGTGTGTGTATGTGTGTGTATGTGTGTGTGTGTGTGCATAAAACGACAATATTGGTTTGCTAGCATAAAGTTTCATGTGCAAATTATGAGAGGAGATGGGGCGTGTTCAAGGTACGAGCGCATTTTTCATATCGTTAGCATTTTATGCAAAGTCACTTTAGATGAATAATGCGCAGCACGGAAAAATCTTATCCTCTCTATACAAGTTTATGGGATTTGGAAAAAAAATTAATGACAGAAATAACGGTTGACTGCACTTTCGTAAAGTAGAAATTATCAAATATTTTATATGTATTCTGTTGATCCTTAACCTTATGTACAGCTCCTTTCCACATCATTCATAGGGTCAATTAAGGACATTTATAACAGATCCAAGGGGCAGAGTAGCGTCCGCCCAAGGTAGAGTTTGTGTAATAAAAAGGAAAGAAGTTGTTTTCGTAAACGAATGTACTTGATTTAAAGAAAAAATCAAGGGCGCCAAAGTGCACAATTGATAAAGAAATTATACCAAGTTCTTAATTGGCAATTCTGTTGCCTACCTTATAAGCTTAAAGAAACACTGTTGAACAAGACCTTTCCTAACTTGTGCCACCTCTGCCCGTCTTATGCCATTCGTGGCAAAAAATCGATTTTGTATATATATACAGATATAAACACACACACACACACACACAGACACACACACACACTCACACACACACACACACACACACACACACACACACACACACACACACTCACACACACACACACACACACACACACACACACACATATATATATATATATATATATATATATATATATATATATATATATATATATACAATATGTGCAGTTCCGGAACTATATTTCAGTACACTTGTTGGGTTCCAACTGTGTACATCTGGCAACTACTTTGTAACAAGATAAGGTAATTGGAAGAATAGAATAACCAATAAGTATATTAATGTTTATTTTTGGAAACTACTTAAACCATTTGATTTTTCGTTTTCTTTAAATAAGTGATAATAAAAGTAATCGTTGCTTTCGTAGTGAGAGATTTTTTAATGCGATTTCCTGTTCTTGTTTGTTTATCGAAATGGCAACACTTGTGGAGATGAAGCGCCATTTCCCCCTTCTTTCAACACAGCAAGTGTCAATTATAACTGCATATTTCTTCAGGCTTTGAACATCTATGTATGGCAGCAAATCAAATAAAAATAACTGGGAAATCACTGAGATATTTGTAACTGCTTCTTGTAGTTGCTGTGTTTTTTTATATAACATTAATTGAACGCAAAACCGTAGTAGGGCTACAGTAAATATATAGATGTTTTATCATCGCGTGTGCGTGTGTGTGTGTGTGTGTGTCAATACTGAATGATGAGTTACTAAACAGTATATATATATATATATTTTTTTATTTCGGTTATTCTGAATGTCCTTTATCTTATGATAAAATCCGATCATAGTTTTCTCTATCATAATCCCTTGGCATTTCTATAAAAAGACAAATACACAATTAGAACTTCCGAGCGAAAATATACGTTTGCTTATTTCTACTCGAGCAACTACTAGCTGGGTGGTTTTAAAGAGTGTGGATATCAAAAGGTCAAGAACTCCCAGGTCATGAGGTGTATGATATCTGATATCTTGAAAAATATCTTGTTCATTCTGAAAAAAACAGACGGTTCATCTCGCTCTCTTCTTTTGTTTGTCTCGTATGTATTTTTTCTTTATTTGCCTTATTATGTTTGTCAGTGCGCGTTTGTTTACAGTATTTGCGTTGGTGTAGATCAAATTGGCATACTTGTCCTATATCACAAAATCTTCATATGTTTATGAAATAATAAAATGGGAAGAGTATTTTCTTTTCGTCAGAACCAAACACTGATTTAATAAGCAGAAAAATGCAACGTTATAATTAATTTAGAACGTCAACTGAACGCAGAGCTGTATATGCGGGTGTGCAGAGAACCTGAACATTTTATTTAAAATAAATGGTTTTATATTCTATACACACCTTGAACCTCTTCTCGCGCATAATTCCATAGCATATAACTGACAACTCAAAAAGTGTGTGTGTGTGTGTGTGTGTGTGTGTGTGTGTGTGTGTGTGTGTGTGTGTGCGTGTACGTGTGCGTGTGCGTGTGATGGGCGTGCGTGTGTGTGTGTGTGTGTGTGTGTGTGTGTGTGTGTGTGTGTTTGTGTCATTTTTTTTAGACGGGAGGGCTTCTATGAACTGACTCGTTGGTAGGATGCTTATTCTTTTTAAAGGTTTTTTTTTTTCTTTTCGTTTTTTTATTTTTATTTTAAAGAAAAACGATAATTTTAGAAAAGGAAAAAAAAAACTGGGGCAGTCATACTGATAACAAGAACAATTTATCGTTATTTAAAACCTTTTCTGAATTAGCAGTTGGGAAGTGTTTTCATCATCCGTGTCCCAAACATTGAAAATATTCGCCAAAATATTTTTTATCGGGTGTGAGCCTGTTGCCGGGAGGTGAGGGTCTTTATGAAGCTGCATTGGCGGAGGGGCATCCTGGTCTTCGGTGGTGTCTCGCGGAACGCCAGAACGAGGGCGGTCGTTCACGGTGCCTTCCTCCTCCCACCTTATTCACCTGTATACCACCGACCGGGAAATGGCCAGCACTCTTGAGAAAAATAATTTTCCTTTGTCCCGGTTATGCGGCCTCTATCTGCAAGTTCAGAATGTTCAGAATTTCAGTCTGGCGTCCATCTTGAAAAAAAAAGTGTTAACCTGGCAGCCTCGTTTTCACCCCCGACCCATATTTCTCACATGTCATCATAACCTCACATGCCATTGGATACCTCTCCTTTCTTATTATGCATATATTGGGATTAGCCGCGAAATGAATACTCAGGAATTTATGAATATTCTTTAGTATAATATCAAATATCCGATTATTTTCCGCAAGAACAAACAATCGTTTAGATAACTTTTCCTACACCGATAAATAATGATATCTATCATAAACATATCCAGATAATCTATATATTTTTTTATTATGTTGTAAAAGTTTGGTATGTTAATCCCATCTATACCTACGCATATATGGTAAACAGACGCGCAGTGACAAATCGAAGGGAAATAAAACTACAAATGACAGAAAGGTAGAGAGCGAGATGAAATTCCCATTTCATCAGAATTAACATTATTTTTCAAGATATCAGATAAAACGCAGCATATGTATAGGGAGTCGGTTCTTAATCTTTTGATATCCATACTCCTTGGAATCAACAGCCTGTAGTTGCTCGAGATGAAACGAACCAACATGTATTTTCTCGTTCAACTGTTTGAATGTGATTGCTTCTACTCATAGAAAAACCAAGACTTTTGGAAAAACAGTAAAACTATGGTAAGCTTTTAGCACAAGATAAAAGGCATTCAGAATAACCGAAAATTATACATACTATTTTGTAATTTACTGCCAGTATTGACTTCGTATTTCCAAAAGACGCTGAACACAATCTCTCTCTCATACATACAAACACGCACACAAATAAATCATCTATAAATTAATTGTAGCCCTACTGCGGTTTTGCTTTCAGTTAATGTTTTATGATGACTACAATGTAGCATATTTTCTGTTTATTGAATCAATGTTTGGTAAGCCATTCCCAAGATCAAATAGCTTACGTAATCAAAAATTTTGAAGTAGATGTTCATACACTTATTGGTTATTTTTGTTTTACCTAGCACGTTCTTTTTTACAAACAACCAGATGTACAGAAGTGGGACCCAGCAAGTGTACTGAAATATAATTCCGGAACTGTACATTATATACATATTGCTAATTCAAGGGGCAGAATATGCATATTGAATGTAATATCTTACTCAGAATGAAAATAGATACAACACTTTATTGTTGTATCTTTATTGTCTCTTTTTATATACAGAATATAAAAGTACGATGCATATTTTAAAATCATATTATGGATATCCATAGCTAGTTCGAGGGGCAGAGTAACGCCCGCTCAGGGCGGCAGCAGCTGCGTCCTCCCGACGAGCCTTCTCGATCTGGGCGATGGCGTGGGCGGGGAGGGGAGGGGGCGTGGGCAGCAGGTCGGACTCCACGCGGTAACCAGCGTCGTCGGCGACGAAAGTCACGTCGGCGGGAGAGCCGTCGGGGAAAGTGAAACTGAGCAGATAAGAGAGGTAGGGAAGAGTGCGGTGTTATCAGGAATGCTGATTCACAAAGCAGAAATAAACTAATTTATACAGATTACATAATTATGCATATGTGATCACTAAGATTGAATTATGTTTTGTACTCACGACCATCCTCCTTGCATGGCCACTGCTCCAGACGGTCCTTGAGGGGCACCTTGTTCCTCACGCTTAATGCCATTGCCGGTCTCGAACTCAAAGCTGTACACTCCTGATGCGTCAGGTCCCTCACGCTCGTCCTTCAGGATGGGAATGACTGGTCCTGAATACGCCCCAGGAATGCCATAGAACCCGGTCGGAGGTGGTCCGTAGTGGTCTGGGGCTGCGGCAGCCATCGCCACCAAAGCGCAGATGATCTGCGGAAATGAGATTAAAGTAAATATCATAGGAGGGGAAGTTTGCTTCTATTCTCAACATATATTAACTCATGGCTTAATCCAAAATTCGAATTTCATTAGTAATAAAAAAATCAGTGCCTGCGAACCTACCATGAACATATCGGTGAAGTAAATTTCAGTGTGCCAAGGGTAGCATCGCGCTCCAGCGGCTTCTTACTGACTACAAGGTCTTCCTGTGTTCATCAAGGTGAGGTTCCTCACCTTAAATTATTTTTGATACTTTGGTCAATACATTTTGGAAAAAAAAAATATGACCTTTCTTTATCACGAAGTACATTGCATTCAAATGGAATATGGATCGTCTAATAATGTTTAAAAAGGAATGTCATGCACATGCAGGAAAAAGCTGTAGCAATTTGCAATATTTCTTTATCGGCATCCAAGAGTCACAAGATATGTCCACATGTAGAATGCGTAATTACGAATGCCTTAGAAGTATTTTACTTTTACCTAAAGTTACATTGGAAGAAACTACCAATAGAATGACGTCAAAAATATCAAAACGGTTAAAAAACGATGGTTATAGTAAAAGTAAAATAATGTGTGTGTGATACATATATATACATATGTGTGTGTGTTTGTGTGTTTGTGTGTGCGTGTGTGAATGGATAGGCTGTTCTTTTTGTGTGTGAGTAATATGTATGTGTGTGTGTGTGTTTGTGTGTGTGTGAGTGATATATATATATATATATATATATATATATAGATAGATAGATAGATAGATAAATAGATAGAGAGATAGAGAGAGAGAGAGAGAGAGAGAGAGAGAAAGAGATACATACATAAATAAATAAACATATATATATGTGTGTGTGTGTGTGAATGGATATATATATATATATATATATATATATATATATATATATATATATTTATATATTTATATATACATATATACGTATATATATATATATGTATATGTATATATATGAATGTATATATGTACAAGTATGTATGTATATATGCAAATATATTTGTATACACACACGCACACACACATATATATTCCATAAACAAATCCTGTTTGACTTTGACATGGACACTGGACATCGTCTTGTACAAGATTGTAACCGATGATTCACAACCCCTCTTTAAGTTTTTATGATTTTTATTAACCATACCTTTTTTCCTGTATGAGTTACTATATGTCCTGTAAGCCGATTCTCTACATATCAGTTTTCTATTTTTTTTACTGCTATATGCAGGCTTTGAAATAGAGTGCCTTCGGAGACTAATTTCTTCGATTTTTGATAAGTTGAAAAGTTCGACTGATCCGTTTTTACTACGGAAATAGCTGATGATTTTCTGTCTTCTCTTTCTTTCTTGGCTGTGTTTTGATCTGCACTGACACCTTTGGTGGTAGAATTCTCGAATTTTTCAGTCTGGTTCTACTGTATATATGGCTTACCATAATAATAATAATGTGTATGTGTATGTATATATATACATATATATACATATATATATGTATGTATGTATATGTATATATATTGCCGTGTGTGTGACACTAAAGGTTTTAGTTTCCTTGAATTATGAAGATATAACGGAAAAAAAGAGGTCTGATGTACAAGTGACCTACTACGTTTCGTGAATATATTGTAACAGTAAGGAGAAGAATCGGCGGAAAAGGCGCATAAAAAAACTAGACTAGACTTATTTATGAAGTTCGTGGAAGCTGACAACCTCACGCGGTGTATATAGCTGGAGCGCAATGTTGCAAAGTGCATTAACATTAACATGTTCCCAGTAAGCTCTTTTCCTTTTCTTTTAGTTTGCTAAAATGTATGCATTTTCTGATAAAATGTAGTCCTTCTTAACTTTCCTCATGATAGATTTTAATTCTATAGGAAATTTTATTCTGCGCATTGCTGGTGGTCGTTGCCGCAGCCCAAGATCTCTACGGACCACCTCAGACCGGATTCTATGGCATTCCCGGTACAGTCATTCCCATCCTGAAGGACGAGCGTGAAGGACCTGATGCGTCTGGAGTGTACAGCTTCGAGTTCGAGAAGACTGGTACCAGACTGCCAGTCAATGCATTGGTTCACCCCCAGCCTTTAGCAGTTCAGCAGGCCCATCACATATGCCGGCAGCTTTCGCACACTTCATCTTGGAAACCGCCATCCTAACCTCAGGGTAGGAGGTTCCTCACTGATGAGTGGGTCCAGCACAGGTATTGTGATACCACTTGCATCCAAGCTAACTTGTCCCTTCCTTGTCCCTTCTCAGCAGTGTCTGAGCTCTACATACCAAAGAGCGACACAAGTCCTGATTGCCATTCAGCCAAGCCATGTGACATACTTCAGTGACTTAGCAATGTTCCAGAGAAGGAGGCTGTTCTCACTGCTGGGATCAACTCCCGAGCCATGGGGTCCAACAGACATCTCGTAGCCAGTTCGATCACAGACGGAAACCGCATTGAGGTCACCTAGAACAATGCGAATGTCTCGCCGGGGGCAATTGTCTGCCACGGATGTGAGTTTGTGTGTTTAGCGTAGAACGCCTCTTTCACATCGAGTTTGCAAACATTGGTAAGAGCGTACACAGCAATAAGAGACATGAAGCCGAAAGCATGCTTCAGTCTCAATGCCATAATACGTTGATCAACCGGTGTTACCTCAACTACCGAGGATTGAAGTCGGCTGGAGATGGCTATGGCTACTTCCTAGAGGTGATGACCATTGCCGCAGCCCGAGCAGCAGTAGATGTACCCACCCGTGCCGCTGCTAGGTCTTCTCACCTCCGAGAGGGTAGCCACCTCAGCTCCCAACTGCTCCAATTCCCTCAATAGCAAAGGTAACTGCTCATCCTGCCACAAGAACCGGATGTTCCAATTGCCTACCCTGATAGCTCGCCTGAGATTAAGCCGTTCCGGATGGATACCACCATTGCCACCCCCGCCGCCGCTGCCTCAAATAAAGGGGGTCGGCAGTTTGTTGGGCCTAACGTTCGCCTGTGGGGTTCCCTAGGGCTTTGCCCAAAAGCCTCATGCTGGGTTGGCGCCTGTCGGGGCGCAGGCGGGACGAGTAACTCCCATCCTGCACCCCAACATTTGCCCTCCCAACAGGACCCACAGCCCGCCTTGCTTGCTGGATGGGAGAGACAGCACTCCTCCCCCCAGCATATCCATTTATTTTGGTAGCTGCCGGTGAGTTATCTGGGGGGAGGACGGCTGAGGGGCAGGAGTTGGTATGTATCTATCTACCAATATATGCATATAGAGATAGAGAGATATTGTTAGATATATAGATAGATAATGATATATTTATATATATATGTGTGTGTGTTTGTATATAAATGTGTGTATACATGTACATATATATACAAAAACATACAAATATATATACATATTAATTTATTTATTTATATATACATGTATATATACATATAAATATACATATGGATCTCTATCTGTCCATCTATCTATCTGTCTATCTATGCATACACATATATACATATATATCTGTGTATGTATACATGCATATATATATACAAACACACATAAATATATATACGTATATACATATATGTGTATATTTTTATATATGTATATATATGTACATATAGATAGATAGATACATGTGTGTATATATATAAATATATGTATATACATATATGTATGTGTATATATATACTATATACATACATACATATACATTTTTTTCTTTATATATACATATATATGTATTGTGTATATATATACATATGTGTGTTAACATACATATATGTTAACACACACATATACATATATATACATACGCACACACGCATATATATATATATATATATGTGTGTGTGTGTGTGTGTGTGTGTGTTTGTAAGTGTGAGTGTGTGTGTGTGTGTGTGTGTGTGTGTGTGTGTGTGTGTGTGTGTGTGTAGATGTGTGTGTGTGTGTTTGTGTGTGTGTATGTATGTATGTATGTATGTATGTATGTACATATGTGTGTGTGTGTGTGTATATATATGTTTATATCTATATATATATTTGTGTGTGTTTGTATGTTTGTGTGTAGAGAGAGAGGGAGAGGCGGGGGGAATGGAGATAAATAGATAAAGGGAGGTCGACAGAGAAATGTAGCTCTTGCGTGTGTGCTGTGTGTTCGTAGGGAAGTGTATGAACACAAACTAAGGTTGACGTTTCCTTACTTTGATGCTAATTCGATCTTTATTGCCTACGTCAACATATATCTACGAAGGTTGCAGGGATTACCTTTATAGAATTTCACATCGTAGGAAACTAACAAAATTTCCGCAGGTTTCCTTGATATATTGTAAGATAAAAAAAAATGTTAAGAGAAGGGATGAAAGGAGCACGAAGCGTGGAGTCTCACCTTGACGAAGGCAGGAAGTCCGTTAGGCCAATGGCGTCCCCTGCTATATAACTGGAGCGGTGCCACACTGACACAGTATCCCGACCCTTTCGACATGTTCTCAGTGAGTTCTCAGGCAGTGCATATCTTTCCTCGGAGGATCAATCGGATTTGGATAAAATAAAAACTTGACTTTGTTCAACTTCACAAAATTTCATGAAATTGCATTATCTTCCCTCCAGGTGCTATATGATATGACAATTTCGCAGATTTTAGTATGTGCTTTGGTGGCGGTGGTTGCCGCAGCCCCAGACCACTACGGACCACCTCCGACCGGGTTATATGGCATTCCCGGGGCGTATTCAGGTCCAGTCATTCCCATCCTGAAGGACGAGCGTGAGGGACCTGACGCATCTGGAGTGTACAGCTTCGAGTTCGAATCCGGCAATGGCATTAAGCGTGAGGAACAAGGTGCCCCTCGAGGACCGTCTGGCGCAGTGGCCATGCAAGGAGGATGGTCGTGAGTACAAAGCATGATATGTTTTGATTTTTTTTAAATTTTTTTAATGCTTTTGTGAATTTTATTGCTCGCACATACATATGTATGCATTCAATCTTAATTGAATAAGATTTAATTTCTTTGTGACTTAGCATTCCTCCCGCCTTTTCTGTTCAGTTTCACTTTCCCCGACGGCTCTCCCGCTGTCGTGTCTTTCGTCGCCGACGACGCTGGTTACCGCGTCGAGTCCGACCTGCTGCCCACGCCCCCTCCCCTCCCCGCCCACGCCATCGCCCAGATCGAGAAGGCTCGTCGGGAGGACGCAGGTGTTGCCGCCCTGAGCGGGCGTTACTCTGCCCCTCGGACTACCTATGGATACCCTTAGTATGATCTTAAAATATGAATATAAATTTAATGTATTGTGTATATAAAAAGAAGTAATAAAGCAAATAGTTATATATCTGCTTTCATTTGGAGCAATATATACCACCTCTATA
This sequence comes from Penaeus chinensis, assembly GCF_019202785.1. Classification (NCBI taxonomy): domain Eukaryota; kingdom Metazoa; phylum Arthropoda; class Malacostraca; order Decapoda; family Penaeidae; genus Penaeus; species Penaeus chinensis. The sequence continues at coordinate 23,014,480 of NC_061828.1, read as the reverse complement.
ATACCTTAACATAGTAAAGAATTATATTTGATTAAACATTTGTTCAATATCAAGTTATGAGTTAAGTGTTATAAATGCAAAGAGGAAAAGGGCAGGATATGAAGCGGGGAAAATGGGAGACGCCCCTCCTGTCCGGCCCTTGACAGAAGTAGGTCCCTATATGGATATAAATCCCCGAAAATAAATGAACCTTTACATCATTTACCTAATTCTAAATCATTATTAAATCCATGTATGGATGTTTAACAGCGACTAAACGAGACAATGAATCCCTACTTAGTGGCCTCCTTGGCCATGTCACGGATAGCCACGTCACAAACCTTTTTCCTCGCCACTGAACGAGACTGAACACCTGAACGCCCACAACCATCTACTGTCCGAATTACAAGTCGCTCACTTATTTGTCGCACAACATCTTGCTAATATCTTCCATAAGCGATCTTTTAAATACGATTCCTCTACACACACACACACACACACACACACACACACACACACACACACACACACACAAACACACACACACAACCATATATTTGTATATTTATGAATATATATAGAGCACACAAAAGAGCGTTGTTATGTGCGCCTTTTTTATGTATAATTAATATGATATCTATTGGTAATAAACACATGTATAAACACATACAGATATATGTGTATGTGTGTGTGTGTGTGTGTGTGTGTGTGTGTGTGTGTGTGTGTGTGCACATTGTCTATCTGTCTACACACACACATATAATATAATATATATATATATATATATATATATATATATATATATATATATATATATATATATATATATATACTGCACACACATATCCTGTGCCTCGTCCTCCTAAAGCTTTTGGCTGTATACAATTTGCTTTCCCCGTTATAGTTTACTGTCAACAGCAATACTAGTAATAATGAAACATATGGAATGATAATAAGAGCAAATAATATATACAGTATAACGCGCGCACGCCAGTGTGTGTAGATTTGTGCATATATGTGTGTCTGTGTATATAAATGTACATGGATGTGCGTGTGTGCATGCGTATATCACATATCTCTCCATACGCTAGTGTCACTGAATATATCTCGAAATGATTTCCATACGCTTCTTAATGAATACTCTAAAAGAAACGCAAATTTCCCTCTTGAATCTCTCGTGAATATCCCCCCGCTCGCGGGCAGTTCGGAGCTGTACCTTTCGGGTAGCTGAGAATGATCAGCGATATGGGTGATGATTTTGAAATGAGTAATGTTGTCTATGGTATCATTATTGTCGTTTTTTCTCATTTAAGTATATTTATTGGATCATTATCAGTACTATTAGCTTTATAATTCTTATTTTACCATTGTCATTATAATTACTTCACCTATTTTTTTTTTTTTTTATCGTTCGTTTATTTATTATTTTTACTTCCATTGTAGCTTTTTTGACAATTTCGATAACTAAATTCTATGGATATCCTTTCCAGTGTAACTTCAAGTGAATGAAACACCCTTCTAAGGTATTTGGAATAATGATTTCCACATCTGTGCATATCGCATACCTGAAATCTGTCGATATACTTTCCACATTTATCTACAAGATAATCTGTTCACCTTGGTGAACACAGGAAGACCTTGCAGGCAGTAAGAGGCCGCTGGTATATATAACTGGAGCGCGATGCTACCCTTGGCACACTGAAATCTACTCTATCAACATGTTCGTGGTAAGTTCACAGGCACTGAATATGTGTGCCTGACGAAATCCAAAGTTTGGATTAAACCATGAGAAATATCTGTTGAGAATGAAAGCAAACTTCCCCTCTTATGATATTTACTCTAATCTCATTTCAGCAGATCATCTGTGCTTTGGTGGCGACGGCTGCTGCAACCCCAGACCACTACGGACCACCTCCAACCAGGTTCTATGGCATTCCCAGGGCGTATTCAGGTCCAGTCATTCCCATCCTGAAGGACGAGCATGAGGGACCTGGTGCGTCTGGAGTGTACAGCTTCGAGTTTGAGACTGGCAATGGCATCAAGCGTGAGGAACAAGGTGCCCCTCAAGGACCGTCTGGCGCAGTGGCGATGCAAGGAGGATGGTCGTGAGTAACATTCATATATATTTATATACTGTACATGTTTACAGACATTGATTTCTCAGTCAAACTGTCATTCTACAGTATAAGTGAGACGTACCTTGGAAGGCACCAACAAGCTGTGCTTGTGAGAATTTGTGTCTGACGTTGCATAATCTTCTCTCCCCTCTTTTCTACACAGTTTCACTTTCCCCGACGGCTCTCCCGCTGTCATGTCTTTCGTCGCCGACGACGCTGGTTACCGCGTCGAGTCCGACCTGCTGCCCACGCCCCATCCCCTCCCCGCCCACGCCATCGCCCAAATCGAGAAGGCTCGTCGGGAGGACGCAGCTGCTGCCGCCCTGAGCGGTCGTTACTCTACCCCGCGGACTAGCTATGGATACCCATGATGTGCTCTGATAATGTGCATCTAAGTTTAACCTATTGTATATAAGGATAACCAGAGTATAAAAACCCATGAATAGTATTTCTTTTCATTAAATATATCTGAGTAGTATATAATGGTTCAAGTATATCATTCATTATCTAAGATTCTGATATATGTATAATCTATACAGAATATGTATATCCATATATATACAAACATATATATACAAATATATATATATATATACTGTATATATATAAATCACACAGACACACATATATATAAATATGTATATATATGTATATATACACATACGTAAGCATATATATGTATATATACACATACGTAAGCATATATATGTATATATACACATACGTAAGCATATATATGTATATATACACATACGTAAGCATATATATGTATATATACACATACGTATATATACATAAGTAAACATATATATGTATATATATACTGCACAATATATATATATATATATATATATATATATATATATATATGTACATATATACATGTACAGTATGTATACATACACATATATGTATATATACATATATACATGTCTGTATGCATATATTCATGTATATATGTGTGTGTGTACAGGATGTATATATATGTATACACATAATATACTTGATATTTATACATTTATATTATGCATATATACATGTACACATATACATACATGTAGAGTATATACATACAAATTTATGTACAGTATCTATATATATACATATACATACACACACACACACACATTTGAGTGCGTTTAACACTACAGAAGGAACAATTATTGAATCATATACATATACAGTAAATCTATATATATGTATATGTGTGTTACACTGAAGTAGAAACAATTATTGAATCTGAGCAGACTACGAGGGGAAGATAAAAAAATTCAGGGAAAGTTTAACTTGGCAATATTATCTAATATTATTCATACCCAAGAAATCAGTTTTAGGCTGAAATCGAGAACTTTCTGAATTGGATTCTGGGACAATTATCTCGTCCTTTCTCATAAATATTTTTCAGAGATTATAAGATTCATGAAAATGAATTTGGTGATCAAGAACTCGATGTTATTAGTTTATTTCGTTCCTTCTTTAAACTAAACCCCTTCATTTTTTCACAAACATGATTAGATTTAGCAGATAATGAAGTGTCCTTTTTCCTTTTTCATTTTTCATTTGCACAGGGATAAATGCCTTTCACTTTAAAGTTTGCATTCATCTTGTTTTCACTTACCTTTACACATTGAACAGGCCCTGATCATGCACAAAGCGTGCAATGCTACACATGATAGTGCTCTGGGTGTCTGTGCTAACACTTGTAATGTATGTATTTATAAATCAACCATGCAATTAGTATATTCTTTCATTTTTCAAGGGACTAGTTTTCTAAAAAAAAAATTCATCGACTGTATACACTGTATATAGATTGAAACTGATGAAAGTCAAAGGCAAATGGGTTACTTAATGCTACAATGTCATATCATATTCTTCACGGAGTGTTTCCGTGATCGCCTTCCTTTTCTTCTTCATCATTACCATCTTTACGCCTGCGGCCAGGGATGTCAAACTCCTCTCCAGCGAGTAGGGCCTTAAGCGTTTGTGCGCCGGTTAAAAGGACCCATTTGTTAAATGTTTAAAACATAATAATGGATGTCGCATCTGAAAGTATAAAAGGTCATTTGAATAAGTCAAGAAATTAAAATATACATAGCATTGTTTAGAGACTAAAAGCCAATTAAATCACGCAAACCACAACAGTCGCATGTGCCACTCTTTACACTAGGTTTTTTGTTTTTAAATGTTTGACTTCACACTCTTACATAATAGAACTGCAACCATAAAAGGATCTCCATGTTGCGATTGTTGCGACAATTCACTTTATACGAAAGATGGATATATCCACAGTCTAACTGAGGTATGATTGCATATATCAAACTTTGTCTGTGGGGAGGAACTTCACCTTGACGCAAACAGGAAGTCCGTGTAGGCAGTTCGAGCCACCTAGTATATATAACTGGAGCGCGACGCTGCAACTGGCATACAGATTTCAACTCCGCCAACATGTTCTTGGTTGGTTCTCAGGCACTGAATATGCGTCACTGATATTGTTCCGAACCGTGCTTAATTTCAGTTGTGAGAAGAATCATGCCATTGTTCATCTGGCCTCGTGATACTGTCATGTTCTTAATTTACCGCAGATGTTCGTCGGCTTTTTTGTGGCGACGGCTGCTGCAGCCCCAGACCACTACGGACCACCACCGACCAGGTTCTATGGCATTCCCGGGGCGCAGTCAGGTCCAGTCATTCCCATCCTGAAGGACGAGCGTGAGGGACCTGACGCATCAGGAGTGTACAGCTTCGAGTTCGAGACTGGCAATGGCATCAAGCGAGAGGAACAAGGTGCCCCTCAAGGACCGTCTGGCGCAGTGGCAATGCATGGAGGATGGTCGTGAGTACAAAGCATGGCATGGTTCGTTTTGAAATATTTTTCTAATCGGTAAGTTGGTATGATAATATATATCTTTTGTACCTAAAACTTGCCTACAGACATCGATTTTACCAGTTTTTTGGAAGCTGTGCTTATGTGAATTTGTGCCTGACATCACCTTATCATGCCTCCCCTCTTTTCTGGTCAGTTTCACTTTCCCCGACGGCTCCCCCGCCGATGTCTCTTTCGTCGCCGACGACGCTGGTTACCGCGTCGAGTCTGACCTTCTGCCCACGCCCCCTCCTCTCCCCGCCCACGCCATCGCCCAGATCGAGAAGGCTCGTCGGGAGGACGCAGCTGCTGCTGCCTTGAGCGGGCGTTACACCGCTCCTCGGACTAGCTATGGATACCCATAGTATGATCTTAAAATATGTATAGAATTCTAAAGTATTGTATATAAGAAGAGAAAATAAAGCAACAAGTTATATATCTTTTTCACTTTGATCAGTATATGCCTCTTTATAATACAGCAACATATCAAAGGAATATATTTGATATGCTTGTCATATGCTACATGAAATTAGGAAAAAATAAAAATTTACACATGTACATTTTCCACGGGGAAGATACTTCATTGATATTGCAATTACCAAATTTCAGTTTTGAACTTGATATTTAAAATATGCCAAAAAGGGTTACATCTCATAAGTATAATATATATACACAAGCATATGCATATATATATATATATATATATATATATAGATATATATATATATATTTCATAAATGTGTTTATGCATGTGTCCTGTGTATACCTATATATTTTCATAATAATAAAGGTGTGTAGGCATGTATCTACCATCAGTCCATCCTTGGAACAGCGTGAAGGACCTCGCCACTTGGCGACAGCTGCTGGAATATCAGCAACAAAATTGTTGCGTTGCGTGTGGTCACGAGATATACAGATGATTAGTCAGTTTTGTATCTCTCCTTGACGATGATGATATACATATATATATATATATATATATATATATATAAAACATACATACAAACACACACACACACAGATATATATATATATATATATATATATGTGTGTGTGTGTGTGTGTGTGTGTGTGTGTGCGTACACAACCACACACACATATATAGGTGTACATATGTGTGTATGTATGCATATATGTAAGTATATAAATTTGTATATATATATATATATATATATATATATATAAGTGTGTGTTCAAATCTGAACTATATATATGTTAAACATGCATATATACATACAAACACACATACATACATACATACACACATATATATATATTTATATGTGTCTGTGTATGTGTGCATACGTGTGTATGTATGTATATATAAATACGACATATCGCCTTGAGAGGTCTAGTGCAGGTGCCATAGGGAAAGTCGCCGCCGTGGCACAGGAAGGGCATCCAGTCAGGTAAGAGTGGCACTGCTAAATAATCTCTCAGCAGGGAATTGAGAGAGGCCTTTGTCCTGCAGTGGAATAAATGGCAGACACACACACACACACACAAACATACATATTTGTACTGTATATCTGCCTTTCTCTCTCTCTCTCACTATATGTATATATGTATGTATGTATACGTACATATTTATATTTATATATACACAGTATATTTTCATATGCAGATATAGTATATATGTATGCGTATATATTAAACATATATATACATATATGTTATATATACTTTATCTATATATATACATACACATATGTATCATATATATAAGCATACATACATATATACATATATATACAAACATTCAGTATATATATATATATATATATATATATACAGACATGTGTATATATGCACAGACATGTGTATATATACATATATTTACATTTACATTTACACACACACACATATATATGTACTATGTGTGTGTGTATACATATATATGTGTATATATAGAAACATAATACATGGTTGAATAAATATGTATATCCATATAAATATATATATACATATATATGTATGCATACACACATATACATATATGAACGCATATATGCACACACACACACACACGCTCATACACACACACATACACATACATACACATATATACATATATAAATACATATACATATAAATGCATATATAAATACATATACATATATACATATATAAATACATATACGTATATATATGCATATATAAATGCATATACATATATATTCATATATAAATTCATATACATATGAATATACATAAGTATATACATGTGTGTGTGCGTGCTAGAATAAATCACATATAACAGATTGTTTTATATGAAACTTTTATTTATATAATCAATGACAAATGATAAGAGAAGCACGAGGGCTTGGAATCTCACCTTGACGAAGGCAGGAGGTCCGTGCATGCAGTTCGAGCCACCTGGTATATAACTGGAGCGTCGTGCTACACTCCCATTAAGTTGGTCCTCTTCAACATGTTCTCAGTAAGTTCACAGACAATGCGTCTATTTAGACAGTCTGTCGATCTGACTTAGATCTATTGATAAATAGATTAGCCGATAAAAAATTCTTTATATGCTTTCTCTTCTAAATGACGACGAAAATTCCGTAGATTTTACTCTGTGCTTTGGTGGCGACGGCTGCTGCAGCCCCAGACCACTACGAACCATCTCCCACCGGATTCTATGGCATTACTGGTCCAGTCATTCCCATCCTGAAGGATGATCGTGAAGGACCTGATGCGTCTGGAGTGTACAGCTTCGAGTTCGAGACTGGCAATGGCATCGAGCGTGAGGAACAAGGTGCCCCTCAAGGAACATCTGGCGCAGTAGCCATGCAAGGAGGATGGTCGTGAGTACAATACCTGACTGATTTTGATACATTTGCTTTAGTTGGTGATATAAATGTTTCCAAATATAGAATTTATCCACGAACTCTATAAATCTAATTTTCATTTTTGATAATCTAATCTTTGATTTGTGTTTAGTTTCACTTTCCCAGACGGCTCTCCCGCTGTCGTGTCTTTCGTCGCCGACGACGCTGGTTACCGCGTCGAGTCCGACCTGCTGCCCACGCCCCCTCCCCTCCCCGCCCACGCCATCGCCCAGATCGAGAAGGCTCGTCGGGAGGACGCAGCTGCTGCTGCCGCCCTGAGCGGGCGTTACTCTGCCCCTCGGATTACTTATGGATACCCTTAGTATGTTCTTAAAATATGACTAGTATTTTAATGTATTGTGTACATAAAAAAAAGTAATAAGGCAAATGGTGATATATCTGCTTTCATTTGGAGTAATATGTACCTAATCTATAATACATTAGCATAGTAAAGAATTACATTTGACTAAACATTTGTGCAATATCAAGACATATGGAAATCCTTCGCATTCACATACGTTAAGTGTTATCAGTGTAAAGAGGGGAAAAAAATATATACATATATAATTTCGATTGCACTAAAGCATGCTTTAGTTCTTGTTGGAGAGGCAACTCAGGGGAACACGATAAAAAGACTAAACACTCACACACACACACACATATATATATATATAAGTTTGTGTGTGTGTGTGTGTGTGTGTATATGAATATGCATGAATGTATATACATTTTCACACACACACAAATATATATGTATATGTATATGTATATATATACATATTATATATATGTATACACATATATATATGTGTGTGTGTGTGTGTGTATGTGTATGTGTATGTGTGTGTGTATTTTTGTACATATATGTGTGTATATCCAGTATGACATCTAAAGGTAACAAACACATATGTAAACATACATACTTAAATATATACAATCATACATACATATATATGTATGTATGTGTATACATATGTGCGCGCGCGCTTGTATGTGTGTGTGTGTGTGTTTGTGTGTGTGTGTGTTTGTATGTGTGTGTGCGTGTATGTGTGTGTGTACACATAAGCTCTCTGTATCTATACACACATATATACACATACACACATACACACGCATATATGTGTGTGTGTGTATGGTTATATATACATATACATATACATATAGTTACATATGTAAATACATACACACACACACACACACACACACACACACACACACACACACATATATCCCATTCGTACCCAAGAAAATATTTGTTCTGATTTGCAGGGCTTATGAACAAAACATCGGAAATGAAAATACAACAACAAGAAACCCGATATCTCAAACAATCTTCAAACTTTAGCTTGGCTCAAATTTGACACAACGGATTTACGATATGGTAAGTAAACTGACACTTTCTAATTTATTTCACTATGGTATTATGATTGGTATTGCTGACAAAATCTTAACAAATGTCATACCTTCTGTTATTCTAAATATTTCTACAGAAATACTATTGATATATAAATCAATTGCATATGTGTTACATAGTAAAACTCCCGATGTGCTCAACATGGACCCAAACTACTTTATATTTTTTTTATCCCATTGAATTCATGAATTATATCAATAAATAATGGTTTACAATATCTCTTGGCATTACTCAGTGATGCTATATTTTCTAAATATGAGTACCATTGCTTTAAAAAAAACATGAATTCCACCCATGGTGATGAAAATGTAAGGCGCTTATGTGTCTGCTTCTCTCCTGGCCTCCATGACACTCTGAGAGCATTTAATTGCAGCTCCAAATGGTCCTCTTCGAGATGTTAGTAAACATAGAAAACAATACAATAAAAAGGGAGACTATCATGTTCTCTGGTGACAAAGACCTCTTGGGAGAGGTGTACCAAATTTGACACAAATTATATATATATATAAATGTGTGTGTGTGTGTGTGTATGTATATATATGTGAATATATATATATATATATATATATATATATATATATATATACTACACACACACATCCTATGTCTTGTCCTGCATTTATATATATGTATATATACATATATATGCATATAAACATCATACGTACATAATATATATCTATATATATCTATATATACATATATATATACCCATATGTATATATACATATACATACATACATACATATATACTGCACACACATACCCTATGTCTCGTCCTGTTGAAAGCTTTTGCTGATTACAGTTTGCTTTTCTTGTTATAATTTACTGTAAACAGCAATACTAGTAATGGTGAAACATTTGTAATGATAATAAGAATAACAATGATAAATCATAATGATAATACTGATATTTTAGAGCAAATTATATGTACAGCATAACGCGCACACGCCAGTGTATGTCTGTATATATGTGTATATATGTATATATGTGTGTGTGTGTGTGTGTGTGTGTGCGTGTGTGCGTGTTTGTGTGTGTGTGTGTGTATGTGTATGTGTGTGTGTGCGTGTGTGTGTGTGTGTGTGTGCGTGTGTGTGTGTGTATGTGTGTGTGTGTGTGTGTGCGTGTGTACATATGCGTGCTTGTGCATATATATATACATAAATGTGCATTTGTGTGTGCCTATGTAGATAAATATACATGGATATGCGTGTGTGCATATCACATATCCTTGAATAGATAGCTAAATAATATCTATACGCGATGAGCAGTCAAAACATTTCCTTCTTGAATCTCTCGTGAATGTCCTCCCGCTCTCGGGCAATTCAGAGCAGCACCTGGTCTTCCTATCGGGTAGCTCATAATGGTCAACGATATGGTTGATGATTCTGAAATGAATAATATTGTCTACGTTATTTTTTGCCATCTACTTATCTTTTATTTGATCATTATCAATACTACTATCCGTATTATTTTTGTTTTACCATCGTTATTATGATTGCTTCACTTATTCTTTTCTTAATATTCTTATTAGTCATTTATTTTTATTTCAATTATAACTATTTTGACAAATTTGATAACTAAATTCTGTGGTTATCCTCCTCCAGTGTAACTTCAAGTAAATGAAACACCCTTCTAAAGGTATTTGGAATAATGAATATCACATCTGTACATCTCTATATTTTCCACATGTATTTACAAGATATTATGTATATACTCCTATGACATGGCTTTGCTAATTGTGATCAAGGCTCATATATATATATATATATATATATATATATATATGTGTGTGTGTGTGTGTGTGTGTGTGTGTGTGTGTGTGTTGTGTGTGTGTGTGCGTGTGTGTATTTCACACAGGCACACACATATAAATATATATATATATATATATATATATATATATATATATATATATATATATATATATATATTGAAGAAAGTGTAAAAAAAAAAAAAAAAAAAAAAGTGATGAGAGTCCTCACCTGAGGAACACAGGAAGACCTTGCAGGCAGTACGAGGCCGCTAGTATATAACTGGAGCGCGATGCTACCCGTGGTATACTGAAATCTACTCTATCAACATGTTCATGGTAAGTTCACAGGCACTGAATATGTGTGCCTGACGAAATCCAAAGTTTGGATTAAACCATGAGAAATATCTGTTGAGAATGAAAGCAAACTTCCCCTTTTATGATATTTACTCTAATCTCAATTCCGCAGATCTTCATCTGCGCTTTGGTGGCGATGTCTGCCGCAGCCCCAGACCACTACGGACCACCTCCGACCAGGTTCTATGGCATTCCTGGGGCGTATTCAGGTCCAGTCATTCCCATCCTGAAGGACGAGCGTGAGGGACCTGACGCATCAGGAGTGTACAGCTTCGAGTTTGAGACTGGTAATGGCATCAAGCGTGAGGAACAAGGTGCCCCTCAAGAACCGTCTGGCGCAGTGGCAATACAAGGAGGATGGTCGTAAGTAACATCCATATATATTGATATAATGTACAGACATTGATTTCTCAGTCAAACTGTCATTCTATATTATAAGTGAGACAACCTTGGAAAGCACCAACAAGCTGTGCTTGTGTGAATTTGTGTCTGATGTTGCATACTTCTCTCCCCTCTTTTCTACACAGTTTCACTTTCCCCGACGGCTCCCCCGCCGATGTCTCTTTCGTCGCCGACGGCGCTGGTTACCGCGTTGAGTCCGACCTGCTGCCCACGCCCCACCCTCTCCCTGCCCACGCCATCGCCCAGATCGAGAAGGCTCGTCGGGAGGACGAAGCTGCTGCCGCCTTGAGCGGGCGTTACACCGCTCCGCGGACTAGCTATAGATACCCTTTAATAAGATCTTAAAATATGTATCAAAATTTAACATACTGTATATAGAAGGAGGTAATAAAGCAACCAGCGATCTTCATTATGAGAATTACATATTTCCTTAGTAATATAACTATCAAGTAAAAGTAATCATCCTATATATCAAAAAACAAGATTTATACACGTGAATATATAAATATGTATATATATATATATATATATATATATATCACTGCGAGTGTAATTTACACTTTATATATATATATATATATATATATATATATATATATATATATGAATATATATGCATATATATATATATATATGAATGTTTATATGTATATATATATATATATGTATGTATGAATAATATGTATACACATATATACATACATACATACATACATACATACATATATATATATATATATATATATATATATATATATATATATACCAGTTATGGGTGGACAATATCTAGTCATATCAAGCGATGTCAAGAGATCAGCCAAGGGTACAGGAGGTGAATTCCTGAGATTAATGCTGTATTTTGAAACCACTAGTTATATTTTCAAGTATACGACTAACGCGATACACAGTAGGTTATTATTATTTTTGATTGGTATGGAAGTTAGTGCTAAATGGGATTAGTGCAAGTCTGAATGTTTTTCATATTAGCTTTTCAAATCAAGTCTGCTTCCACTGGTAGGAAAAAAAAAATATATGTACTTTGCTTCACGCTCTTCAGATCTCTTTTTCAGATAACTTTTCTGTGTTATAATAAGTCAAACATATATACAAAAACCTACATATACACACACTCACAGATAAAAATATATGTTCATATTTATATATATAGATAAATAGATAGACAGATAGATGTATTTAAGTGTGTGTTCGTGTGTGTGTGTGTGTGTGTGTGTGTGTGTGTGTACATCTATATAGGTATATTTAGGCATATATATATAATTATATAGAAAGATAGATAGATAAACACACACACATACTTATATATATATATATATATATATATATATATATATATATATATATATAATGTGTGTGCGTGTGTAAATATATATATATATATATATATATATATATATATATATAAACATATATATATGTGTGTGTGCGTGTGTAAATATATATATATATATATATATATATATATATATATATATATATATATATATATTATATATATATATATATATACATATATATAAATATATATAATGTGTGTGCGTGTGTAAATATATATATACATATATATACATATATAATGTACATATCTATATGTAATGTATATATACATATTACATATAAATATATACATTATATATAGATATATATCTAGATATATACATATTTATCTCTCTCTTTCTATGTATATATGTATATATATGTATGTATATATACGTATATATACATATATATACATATAACTATATATATAACATCCCTGGCCGCAGGCGTAAAGATGGTAATGATGAAGAAGAAAAGGAAGGCGACCACGGAAAAACTCTGTGAGGAATATGATATAGCATTGTAGCATTAAGTAACCCATTTCCCTTTGACTTTTATCAATTTCAATCTATATACATGTATACAGTCGATGAAAATAGATTTAGAAAACCTAATGTAGTTCCAGGAAGAATGGAAGAATATATATATATATATATATATATATATATATATATACATATATATGTATACACACACACATATATAAATAAATGTACAGCGTGTATATATATATGTGTGTGTATGTGTGTGTGTGTGTACATATATATATATATACATATACATATACATACATACATATGTATATATGGGTATATATATATATATATATATACATATATACACATTTAGTCATCATCAAGGGGCTAACACCGCCGGGGGCACATAACCGCATCCACCCTTTGCTTCCTAGCCATGAGGGTCCCTCATGACGAGTATCCAGGCCCTTGGCCCATCTTTAACTCCTCGCAACAGGTCTGGTCGAGCTGCCCAAGCCATTATCTCCTAGGTCGTCCCACGGGCCTCCTCCACCCAGGATTGACTCGCAGAGACAACCTGATGGGCAGGGTCATCCACAAGGAAACAAGCTAGGTCCCTATAAAGTCTAAGTTGACGATCCCGGATTATACAAGTAACAGGTCCCATAGCAAACTCACGGTGTAGCTGTCGGTGGGACACATGATTCTGCCAAGCATCAAGACGAGACTCCAAGGCACTAGATAGCGTCCAGGTTTCGCTTCCATACAACAAAGTTGGCAGCATCAAAACCTTGAAGACACGTAGCTTGGTCCTTCTGCATAGGTACCGACATCTCTAACTGCTCTTGTTGATCAAGTTCATGGCTCCTGCTGCCAGACCAATCCGTCTACTGACTTCTTGGTCTGACAGCCAAGGTAAGCAAAAATCTCTGTGAGTTCAACGTCATCACTACAAGCATGAATCGACTGAACAGGTTTCCCTAACAGGCCCCAAAAGTCCTGAATCTTGATCTTGGTCCAGGAGACATCTAGGCACAAGGGCTTCACCTTATTGCTAAATGCATCAAGATCTGCCACCAGTGACTGCAGAGGATAGTAATATCATCGGCAAAGTCAAGGTCTGAGACCTTAATATTGCCCACTGTTGCTCCACATTGACTTTGGGTAGTAGCTCTGCCCATTATCTAGTCCATGCAGGTGTTGAAAAGTATTGGTGCAAGAACACAGCCTTGCCTCATCCCTGAATTAACAGGGAAGAAGTTCGACAGTCCCCTACCACACTTTACAGCACTTTCAGTACCAGTATATAGGCTTACTATTAGGCCAATAATCCATGTCGAAATTCCCCATAGTCTCAGAATTTCACATAGCGATTCTCGATGCACTGAGTCTTGAGGTCGATGTAGGCTATAAGCAACCCACAACCGAACTCAAGAAGGCATTCCACAATTACTCAAAGCACTTGGATACAGTCTATTGTGTAACCAGGAATGAATCCAGACAGCTCCAGTCTCTGTTGCCTTGGTAGGTGGTCACGGATACATTTAAGAAGAATATGGGCGAAAACCTTGCCTGGTATACTGAGCAGTGTAATGCCACGGTAGTTGCTATAGTCCCAATGATTCCCTTTCCCCTTGACCACACCCCTCAACAGGTTAGGGGGAATGGAACCAGGATGCCTGATGGCAGTCAAGACTTATGCAAGCCCCAGCCTTTAGCAGTTAAGCAGGGATAACCTCAGTTAGGATGGCTGATGGGTGGGTCCAGCACACGTATTGTGGTACCACTTGCATCCAAGCTAACTATTGGAGGGTACACCTGGTACAGCTGCTCAAAATACTCTGCCCAACGTTCACGAACCTTAACATGATCTGAGATGATCTGTCCATTTACTGAGCGGACTGCAGACATCTGCGAGGAGGACTTAAACTCAGCACTCCAGTAAACCCTGTGGTTCTGGAGGATCCTCTATCGAGTGCTGACAAGAATGTGGTAGACCTTCTTGGCCACAATACCTGTATTACCATACCATTTCCAGGAATGCAAGTTGGAGTACTGATACCAGGAGCCAGAAATCCTCATTCTCTGGGACCTAGCAAAGTCCCGAAGAAGGAGGCTGTTCTCATTGCTGGGATCAGCTCCCGAGCCATGGGGGCTGACAGATATCTCGTAGCCAGCTTGATCACAGCCAGATACCGCACTGAAGTCACCCAGAACCATGCGAATGTCTCGCCGGGGGAAATTGTCTGCCACGGATGTGAGTCTGGCGTAGGAGCGTACACAGCAATATGAGACATGAAGCCAAAAGCATGCTTCAGTGTCAGTGCTATAGTACGCTTATCAACCGGTGTTACCTTAAGGCAAGGTCACACTAGTAACTTGTATGAGGAGATATCCCCCTACACACGAACACCAGCTATTATCGGTAGACGGGGATGTGGTCACACTTGTCAAGAAAGAACCATCGTCCCCGCGCAGCGGTGACGCCGATAGTAAACAAACCACCATGGAGCTTTCCTCCGAAGATGAGTTTTGTGGCTATTTTTCAGCTATTACGGCGCTTACACAGTGTGCATTAGCCCTTGCTGCTGTAAAACAAAAGAAAAAGGAGCCAAAAAGACTGTGGATGAGAAAGTGGCTACAAAGAAAAGATAAAAATGTAAGCAATAACTTGCTAAAAGAATTGCAAATTGAAGACGGCCGTGGATTTTATGAATATCATAGAATGTCTGTAGAAAATTTTACAGTGCTCCTCAATTTGGTTGCCCCGTTGATAGCAAAACAAGACACGAAGCTCAGAAATGCCATTCCACCGGACCAGCGATTATCAGTAACACTCTTCTATCTTGCTACAGGTAAGCTTTCCACATACTTTACCAAAAGTAAACATTTCTATTTGATTTACATATTCACATATAAATTGACATATATCTATGTAAACACATACTCACTAATGTGTTTTATGAATGAAATATCAAAGAGATCGATAAAGATTTACTATAAGGCCGCGTTGCACCATGAATAGATGGTGATGATTTATCGATAGCTATTTAACAATTTACATGGTTCTTAGAGATTTCCTTTCCTTTTTACAACAGGACAATCAAGGCGTGCACTGGCATGGTCCTATAGAATGAGCCACAACCTGATAGCAGCCATAATTCCAGAAGTGTGCAAGGCCATTTACTCTGTGCTGAAGGACTCGTATCTCAAGCTTCCAACAACATCAGAGGAATGGCAAGATGTAGCTTCTGGATTCCATAACTTATGGAATTTTCCCTTGTGTCTAGGAGCCATGGATGGCAAACGGGTACTCGTAAGGAAACCTGCAAATACTGGCTCAGAGTACTATGACTACAAGACGAACCACAGCATCATAATGCTAGCCTTAGTGGATGCCAATTACAAGTTTTTATATGTAGATGTTGGAGCAAAGGGCCGTGCAAGTGATGCTGGTGTATGGGATAAATGTACACTCCGTGAATGCATAGAGAGACAGCAGTTGCAAATCCCTCCATCTGAAAATTTGCCCTTCACAAATACAAAGGCTCCATATGTTATAGTAGGTGATGATGCCTTTCCACTCAAGACCTATTTAATGAAGCCATATCCTGGAAGAAACATCACCAAAGAACAAACAATTTTTAATTACAGATTGTCACGAGCCAGAAGAGTCTCTGAAAATGCATTTGGCATTCTTGCCTCAAAGTTTAGAGTACTTATGCAGCCAATTGCATCTAAACCAGATAATATAAAAAACATAATTTTTGCAACAGTTGTGCTTCACAATTTCTTGCGTGTGAAAAGTGGAAAGCCTGTTAGACCTGAAATGCTTGTGAGGGAAGACACAGATAATGGTGTCCTCATTCAGGGCGAATGGCAGTTGCCAAATATGATGGAAAACCTTCAAGCAATTGCACGAGGCCACTCAAATGATGCTAAAATTGTAAGGGATACTTTCCGAGAATTTTTCCTTACCAGAGGTGCTGTACCTTGGCAAGAGAGAATGGCATATCTTCATTAATGTTGAAATGTAAAGTGCATGTTATAAGGTTAAGTCTGTATTTTTTAAGCCATGTTTATTGTGATTTTTGTTCAGTTAACAAAGTGCCTGATTCTTTTTATTGTTTTGTTTAATGTTTATATGATGTATATGTAAAAGGAAAAATCAAATAAAAAAACAATTATATATATTCTAAATTTATTTTTCCTTCATAAAAAAAATATATATATATATTTAAGTATATATAACTAAACTAGACTAGGATAAATAGCACCTTAAATGTATGAGCACATAGACCATCACAATAAGATCACAGCCTTTTAAATATTACCTTAAAGTATTTAAAAACAAAAGTACAAATTTCTATATTGACTAGTAAAAACAAAACAAAACAAAAGAGTAATTACGACAGCCTAAATATTGCACATTTTAAAGGATTGGATCAACAGTTCTAATCCTGTGGTTTACTTGGAGGTTCTGTAAACTCTTGGGACACTTGGTACACCAATGCCAGTAGACCATTATGGAATTTCCTCTTCAACTCTGGTTGATGTTCAGGAATCATCTCCATAAAGGCATTAACAAATTCTGCTGCAGGGTTCTTGGGTTTAGTCATTTTTGACTCTTGAATATTCTTCCAAGCTGTATGGACAGTAGAAAAGGAGTCCATAATGGTATTCATGTTATTATCAACTTTACTGGCTTTCCTCTTTTTTGTCCTTGGGGTGACAGGTATTTGTTCGAGTGGTGATGGTGTTCTTGATTCCTCACTTGTTGCGTTGCCATAAGCAGAAGGAATATCTGTGTCCTTTGCTGATGATGCATCAGTAAGAGGGTCGTCCACCAATTCACTAATGACACCGGTCCATACCAACTCCTCAGTCTGTTCAGTTGATGCCTGCAACAAATACATCACCAAATGTAAGATGTTATATACTTCACATGTTTATGTGATACAATCTGGCAAGAAAAGTCATAAGTTATTGGTACAATTTGTAACAAGAAGAAACAAGCTTTAAAATGATAAAAGTATTTTCAGCAATTTAGGAGATATTGTTAATCGAATCTAGTAAATTAACAATCTTGCTGTATCAAATATTTGAGTAGATTGCAGTTAAAATTGAGTGATGAATTTCATTTGCTTGTCCTTAGCAACCACAGAGATAATTTTTCGTAAACTCAAAAAAAAAACTTAGATATTCTGACACTGTCTAAAGACCCTTAAAAAGCCATGCGCTTCGTTCAAATTTTTTAACTACCTACGTGGCAATGATACTTATTTGAGAGAATGTACATAAAGAAACAAATAAAAATAGTAGAACATATTGCACCAAGGTGCTAAGAAAGTAGCCTTACTGCATATAATCTTTCAACTTCGTCATAAAAAAAAAAATATATGATGATGCAAAAATAACTAATTCATCAATTCATTTTAGATAATTTCTGGAGTAAGAATTTCATGTTTTAGGGAAATATTTAACTATAATATAGTAATAGTATAGTAGTCTTTTAGATACTTACTTATATAACCTTTCTATCTTATCATAAAGAAAATTAATATATCACTGTAAAAATAACTAGTTTATAAAAAGTTCACAAAATAATTTCTCAAGTGAGGAAATCTTTCAAGTTTTTCGGAAATATTTGCTGTGAAAATTTCTGTGAATGTGATAAAAATATGCTGTCCTTAGCTGGGGTACTGTAGCAGACCCTATAATGGAAGTTAAAGGGCTGATACCTTCTATTAAGTTATAGAAGGCATAATGATAATTGTAATATTTAATTTCACCCTCAATCGGATGCAGCTTTATTGTTAATATTTAACAAAATATATTTTTCATCCTATTATTCTTAGCTATCTTGCTATTGTAGGCTTTTTCCCATACAGAAAACCATGACAGAGATAATATTAGTGAAACAAATCCAAAACATATTTTATGCAACTTGGAGATGCAGATAAATTATTAGTATTATACTGACTTAGGCTCACCAACAACCTCAATGCACTATCTTGGCTTATGTCATTTCAGAAAAACAATACACTGAACTGGACTAAATTATATCTCAAAATACTCCTGCCACAAGAAAATTAATTTAGAAATATATCTATACCATCAAAAAGTTAATATATGTTAAACAACGATGATGTATATGAATAGCTTTCACTTAAGGGAGATTAAAGGGTGGTCAAGAGCAGCCTATAATAAAGGATAAGATGTAAACAATGTAGGCTTACCGTAGAATCCTCAGGCAT
>NC_061828.1:22972193-22989693 GCF_019202785.1 Penaeus chinensis | reverse complement strand
GGCACCTTGTTCCTCTCGCTTGATGCCATTGCCAGTCTCGAACTCGAAGCTGTACACTCCTGATGCGTCAGGTCCCTCACGCTCGTCCTTCAGGATGGGAATGACTGGACCTGACTGCGCCCCGGGAATGCCATAGAACCTGGTCGGTGGTGGTCCGTAGTGGTCTGGGGCTGCAGCAGCCGTCGCCACAAAAAAAACGACGAACATCTGCGGTAAATTAACAACATGACAGTATCACAAGGCAAGATGAACAATGGCATGATTCTTCTCACAGCTGAAATTAAGCACGGTTCGGAACAATATCAGTGACGCATATTCAGTGCCTGAGAACCAACCAAGAACATGTTGGCGGAGTTGAAATCTGTCTGCCAGTTGCAGCATCGCGCTCCAGTTATATATACTAGGTGGCTCGAACTGCCTACACAGACTTCCTGTTTGCGTCAAGGTGAAGTTCCTCCCCACAGACAAAGTTTGATATATGCAATCATACCTCAGTTAGACTGTGGATATATCCATCTTTCGTATAAAGTGAATTGTAGCAGCAATCGCAACATGGGATCCTTTTATGGTTGCAGTTTTATTATGTAAGAGTGTGAAGGCAAACATTTAAAGACAAAAAAACTAGAGTAAAGAGTGGCACATGCGACTGTTGTGGTTTGCGTGATTTAATTGGCTTTTAGTCTCTAAACAATGCTATGTATATTTTAATTTCTTGATTTATTCAAATGACCTTTTATACTTTCAGATGCGACATCCATTATTATGTTTTAAACATTTAACAAATGGGTCCTTTTAACCGGCGCACAAACGCTTAAGGCCCTACTCGCCGGAGATGAGTTTGACATCCCTTTCCGCAGGCGTAAAGATGGTAATGATGAAGAAGAAAAGGAAGGCGATCACGGAAACACTCCGTGAGGAATATGATATAACATTGTAGGATTAAGTTACCCATTTGCTTTTGACTTTCATCAGTTCCAATCTATATACAATCTATAGTCGATGAAAAAAATCGAAAACTAGTCCCATGAAGAATGAAAGAATATACTAACTGCATGGTTAATTCATCATGAATACATGCAGAAAACACTGCAAGCGTTAGCACAGACACCCAGAGCACTATCATGGGTACCATTGACCGCTTTGTGCATGATCAGGGCCTGTTCAATGTGTAAAGGGAAGTGAAGACAAAATGAATGCCAACTTTAAAGTGAAAGGCGTTTATCCCTGCTCGACGATTGAAAAGGGACACCAGTTATCTGGTAAATCTAATCATGCTTGTGAAAAAAATGAATGGATTTGGTTTAAAGAAGGAACAAGGTTACCGATTTTTATGAGCGATAAAGTAATGACACCGAATTCTTGATCAGTAAATTCGTTTTCATGAATCTTATAATTTCTGACAAATGTTTATGAGAAAGGACGAGATAATTCCCATGATTGAAAACCGAGAATCTTGCGAACTAAAATCGGTAATTTTCCCCATTTCACACGAAGACAATGACGCAATCATTATTTTTACATTTCAAAAAGAAAAAATCAAATGCTCTGGAATCTGCTCATTAGTCTCTTCGCGTGCGAGATGAAGGCTATCAACTTGGGTAGTCTAGTTCTCATGAAATAAAAAGTGTTAGAATCCAATTCAGAAAGTTCTCGATTTCAGCCTAAAGCTGATTTCTTGGGTATGAATAATATTAGATAATATTGGTGGATCAAACTTTCCCTGAATTTACTGATCTTCCCTCTCGTAGTCTGCTCAGATTCAATAATTGTTCCTACTGTAGTGTCACACACACGTTTTTTATATACATCTATATATTAATCCAATTCAGAAAGTTCTCGATTTCAGCCTAAAGCTGATTTCTTGGGTATGAATAACATTGGATCATTATTAGCAGGTTAAAATTTCCCTGAATTGATTGATCTTCCCTCTCGTAGAATATATATATATATATATATATATATATATATATATATATATATATATATATATTCATATATATATACATATATGTGTGTGTGATTTAATAATTGTTCCAACTGTAGTGTCAAGCGCACACAAATGTATGTGTGTATGTATATATATGTATGTATATATATACTGTACATAAATATGTGTGTGTATATATATACTCTATATGTATGTATGTGTATATATGTATGTATATATGTACATATTGTACATGTATAAATATATAATGTATATTATGTGTATACATATATATATATATATATATATATATATATATATATATATATATATATCCTGTACACACATAAACATACATAAATATGTACATACAAATATACATATGCATATATATATATATATATATATATATATATATATATGTGTGTGTGTGTGTGTGTACATACTGTACATATATATATGTACACATATCCATTTATATATTGTACAATATATATATATACATATATGTTTACATATTTATATATACATATATATGCTTACGTATGTGTACATATATACATATATATATACATATTTATATATATATATATATGTGTGTGTGTGTGTGATTTATATATATACATATATATATATATATATATATATATATATATATATATATTTGTATATATATGTATGTATATATATGGATATGCATATTTTGTATAGATTATACATATATCAGAACCTTAGATAATGGAAGTATATACTTGAACCATTATATACTACTCAGAGATATTTAATGAAAAGAAATACTATTCATGGGTTTTTATATTCTGGTTATCCTTATATACAATAGGTTAAACTTCGATGCACATTATCAGAGCACATCATGGGTATCCATAGCTAGTCCGCGGGGCAGAGTAACGCCCGCTCAAGGCCGCAGCAGCTGCGTCCTCCCGACGAGCCTTCTCGATCTGGGCGATGGCGTGGGCGGGGAGAGGGTGGGGCGTGGGCAGCAGGTCGGACTCGACTCGGTAACCAGCGTCGTCGGCGACGAAAGAGACATCGGCGGAGGAGCCGTCGGGGAAAGTGAAACTGAGTAGAAAAGAGGGGAGACACTTTTAATATAGAATGACTGTTTGACTGAGAAATCAATGTCTGTAAACATGTACATTATATCAATATATATGGATGTTACTCACGACCATCCTCCTTGCATTGCCACTGCGCCAGACGGTCCTTGAGGGGCACCTTGTTCCTCTCGCTTGATGCCATTGCCAGTCTCGAACTCGAAGCTGTACACTCCTGATGCGTCAGGTCCCTCACGCTCGTCCTTCAGGATGGGAATGACTGGACCTGACTGCGCCCCGGGAATGCCATAGAACCTGGTCGGTGGTGGTCCGTAGTGGTCTGGGGCTGCAGCAGCCGTCGCCACAAAAAAAACGACGAACATCTGCGGTAAATTAACAACATGACAGTATCACAAGGCAAGATGAACAATGGCATGATTCTTCTCACAGCTGAAATTAAGCACGGTTCGGAACAATATCAGTGACGCATATTCAGTGCCTGAGAACCAACCAAGAACATGTTGGCGGAGTTGAAATCTGTCTGCCAGTTGCAGCATCGCGCTCCAGTTATATATACTAGGTGGCTCGAACTGCCTACACAGACTTCCTGTTTGCGTCAAGGTGAAGTTCCTCCCCACAGACAAAGTTTGATATATGCAATCATACCTCAGTTAGACTGTGGATATATCCATCTTTCGTATAAAGTGAATTGTAGCAGCAATCGCAACATGGGATCCTTTTATGGTTGCAGTTTTATTATGTAAGAGTGTGAAGGCAAACATTTAAAGACAAAAAAACTAGAGTAAAGAGTGGCACATGCGACTGTTGTGGTTTGCGTGATTTAATTGGCTTTTAGTCTCTAAACAATGCTATGTATATTTTAATTTCTTGATTTATTCAAATGACCTTTTATACTTTCAGATGCGACATCCATTATTATGTTTTAAACATTTAACAAATGGGTCCTTTTAACCGGCGCACAAACGCTTAAGGCCCTACTCGCCGGAGATGAGTTTGACATCCCTTTCCGCAGGCGTAAAGATGGTAATGATGAAGAAGAAAAGGAAGGCGATCACGGAAACACTCCGTGAGGAATATGATATAACATTGTAGGATTAAGTTACCCATTTGCTTTTGACTTTCATCAGTTCCAATCTATATACAATCTATAGTCGATGAAAAAAATCGAAAACTAGTCCCATGAAGAATGAAAGAATATACTAACTGCATGGTTAATTCATCATGAATACATGCAGAAAACACTGCAAGCGTTAGCACAGACACCCAGAGCACTATCATGGGTACCATTGACCGCTTTGTGCATGATCAGGGCCTGTTCAATGTGTAAAGGGAAGTGAAGACAAAATGAATGCCAACTTTAAAGTGAAAGGCGTTTATCCCTGCTCGACGATTGAAAAGGGACACCAGTTATCTGGTAAATCTAATCATGCTTGTGAAAAAAATGAATGGATTTGGTTTAAAGAAGGAACAAGGTTACCGATTTTTATGAGCGATAAAGTAATGACACCGAATTCTTGATCAGTAAATTCGTTTTCATGAATCTTATAATTTCTGACAAATGTTTATGAGAAAGGACGAGATAATTCCCATGATTGAAAACCGAGAATCTTGCGAACTAAAATCGGTAATTTTCCCCATTTCACACGAAGACAATGACGCAATCATTATTTTTACATTTCAAAAAGAAAAAATCAAATGCTCTGGAATCTGCTCATTAGTCTCTTCGCGTGCGAGATGAAGGCTATCAACTTGGGTAGTCTAGTTCTCATGAAATAAAAAGTGTTAGAATCCAATTCAGAAAGTTCTCGATTTCAGCCTTAAAGCTGATTTCTTGGGTATGAATAATATTAGATAATATTGGTGGATCAAACTTTCCCTGAATTTACTGATCTTCCCTCTCGTAGTCTGCTCAGATTCAATAATTGTTCCTACTGTAGTGTCACACACACGTTTTTTATATACATCTATATATTAATCCAATTCAGAAAGTTCTCGATTTCAGCCTAAAGCTGATTTCTTGGGTATGAATAACATTGGATCATTATTAGCAGGTTAAAATTTCCCTGAATTGATTGATCTTCCCTCTCGTAGAATATATATATATATATATATATATATATATATATATATATATATATATATATATATTCATATATATATACATATATGTGTGTGTGATTTAATAATTGTTCCAACTGTAGTGTCAAGCGCACACAAATGTATGTGTGTATGTATATATATGTATGTATATATATACTGTACATAAATATGTGTGTGTATATATATACTCTATATGTATGTATGTGTATATATGTATGTATATATGTACATATTGTACATGTATAAATATATAATGTATATTATGTGTATACATATATATATATATATATATATATATATATATATATATATATATATCCTGTACACACATAAACATACATAAATATGTACATACAAATATACATATGCATATATATATATATATATATATATATATATATATATATGTGTGTGTGTGTGTGTGTACATACTGTACATATATATATGTACACATATCCATTTATATATTGTACAATATATATATATACATATATGTTTACATATTTATATATACATATATATGCTTACGTATGTGTACATATATACATATATATATACATATTTATATATATATATATATGTGTGTGTGTGTGTGATTTATATATATACATATATATATATATATATATATATATATATATATATATATTTGTATATATATGTATGTATATATATGGATATGCATATTTTGTATAGATTATACATATATCAGAACCTTAGATAATGGAAGTATATACTTGAACCATTATATACTACTCAGAGATATTTAATGAAAAGAAATACTATTCATGGGTTTTTATATTCTGGTTATCCTTATATACAATAGGTTAAACTTCGATGCACATTATCAGAGCACATCATGGGTATCCATAGCTAGTCCGCGGGGCAGAGTAACGCCCGCTCAAGGCCGCAGCAGCTGCGTCCTCCCGACGAGCCTTCTCGATCTGGGCGATGGCGTGGGCGGGGAGAGGGTGGGGCGTGGGCAGCAGGTCGGACTCGACTCGGTAACCAGCGTCGTCGGCGACGAAAGAGACATCGGCGGAGGAGCCGTCGGGGAAAGTGAAACTGAGTAGAAAAGAGGGGAGACACTTTTAATATAGAATGACTGTTTGACTGAGAAATCAATGTCTGTAAACATGTACATTATATCAATATATATGGATGTTACTCACGACCATCCTCCTTGCATTGCCACTGCGCCAGACGGTCCTTGAGGGACACCTTGTTCCTCACGCTTGATGCCATTTCCGGTCTCAAACTCAAAGCTCTACACTCCTGATGCGTCAGGTCTCTCATGCTCGTCCTTCAGGATGGGAATGACTGGACCTGACTGCGCCCCGGGATATGCCATAGAACCTGGTCGGAGGTGGTCCGTAGTGGTCTGGGGCTGCGGCAGACATCGCCACCAAAGCGCAGATGAAGATCTGTGGAATTGAGTTTAGAGTAAATATCATAAAAGGGGAAGTTTGCTTTCATTCTCAACAGATATTTCTCATGGTTTAATCCAAACTTTGGATTTATCAGGCACAAATATTCATTGCCTGTGAACTTACCACGAACATGTTGATAGACTAGATTTCAGTATGCCAAGGGTAGCATCGCGCTCCAGTTATATATACCAGCGGCCTCTTACTGCCTGCAAGGTCTCCCTGTGTTCACCAAGGTGAACAGATTATCTTGTAGATATATGTGGAAAGTTATAGTCAGATTTCAGGTATATGATATGTACAGATGTGGAAGTCATTATTCCAAATACCTTAGAAGGGAGTTTCATTCACTTGAAGATACACTGGAAAGGATATCCATAGAATTTAGTTGTCAAAATGGCTACAATGGAAGTAGAAATAAACGATATAAGGATAATAGTAATGATAATGATGCAATAAAAATGCTTAAATGAGAAAAAAAAACGACAATAATAATACCATAGACAATATAACTCATTTCAAAATCATCAACCATATTGTTGATCATTCTCAGCTACCCGATATTCACGAGAGATTCATGAGGGAAATTTGCGTTTCTTTTAGAGTATTCATTAAGAAGCGTATGGAAATCATTTCGAGATATATTCAGTGACACTAGCATATGGTAAGATATGTGGTATACGCATGCACACACGCACATTCATGTACATTTATATACACAGACACACATATATGCAAAAATATATACACATACACACACTGTCGTGCGCGCGTTATACTGTATATATAATTTGCTTTAACAAATATCAGTATCATCAATATAGTTTATTATTCTTATTATCATTCCATATGTTTCATTATTACTAGTATTGCTGTTGACAGTGAACTATAACGGGGAAAGCAAATTGTATACAGCCAAAAGCTTTAGGAGGACGAGGCACATGATGTGTGTGCAGTATATATATATATATATATATATATATATATATATATATATATATATGAATGTATGCATAAATATATGAATATATATATACATATATATACACATGTGTGTATGTGTGTGTGGATAGATAGACAATGTGTGCACACACACACACACATATATATATACATATATATATATATATATAGATATATATATTTATATATATATATATATATATCTGTATGTGTTTATTACCAACAGATATCATATTAATTATACATAAAAAAGGCGCACATAACAACACTCTTTTGTGTGCTTTATATATTCATAAATATACAAATATATGGTTGTGTATATGAAATGATCAATATACACATACACACACATATATATCTATATATGTATAGTATATATATACATATATATGTGTGCGTGTATACATACATGCATATATATATATATATATATATATATATATATATATGTGTGTGTGTGTGTGTGTGGGTGTGTGGAGGAATCATATTTAAAAGATCTCTAATGGAAGATATTAGCAAGATGTTGTGCGACAAATAAGTGAGCGACTTGCAATTCGGACAGTAGATGGTTGTGGGCGTTCAGGTGTTCAGTCTCGTTCAGTGGCGAGGAAAAAGGTTTGTGACGTGGCTATCCGTGACATGGCCAAGGAGGCCACTAAGTAGGGATTCATAGTCTCGTTTGGTCGCTCCTGGACATCCATACAGGGATAAGGTTAATTCATTTGTTATTTGGATTGACGGAGAAATCTGACTTTATTTTGGATTCATATATATATATATATATATATAGTATATAATAATGACTTAAAATTAGGTAAATGACGTAGAGGTTCGTTTATTTTCGGGGATTTATCTCTATATAGGACCTACTTCTGTCAAGGGCCGGACAGGAGGGGCGCTTCCATTTTCCACGCTTCATATCCTGCCCTGTTGAGAGTGTGGACGAAAAGGAGTTAACGGAAGCAGGGAAACCGAAGCTGGAATTGAAACTGAAACTATGAATTTGTGAAAGTGGAATAATTGGGAAGTACAATCATTTTGTGTGAAATACTGTATATTTTAGAAGTGTAATAAATAATTGTTTCGATTTAACCCGAGACTAAACCAGTCCAATTAATAAGAACCTACTTATTCACAATATATATATGTATAATACAAACACACACACATATATATACATATATGAGAGTTTTCCCTAGTTGGAGTTATCTCTCCAAATAGAACTAAAGAACGGCTTAGTGCAATCATACATCTATTTTTTTCGTCTTTGTATTGATAACACTTAACTCATATCTTGATATTGCACAAATGTAATCTTTTACTATGTTAACGTATTATAGAGGTGGTATATATTGCTCCAAATGAAAGCAGATATATCATTATTTGCTTTATTACTTCTTTTTATGTACACAATACATTCAATTTATTTTCATATTTTAAGATCATGCTAAGGGTATCCATAGGTAGTCCGCGGGGCAGAGTAACGCCCGCTCAAGGCCGCAGCAGCTGCGTCCTCCCGACGAGCCTTCTCGATCTGGGCGATGGCGTGGGCGGGGAGGGGAGGGGGCGTGGGCAGCAGGTCGGACTCGACGCGGTAACCAGCGTCGTCGGCGACGAAAGACACGACAGCGGGAGAGCCGTCGGGGAAAGTGAAACTAAACAGAAAAGGAGGGAGGAATGCTAAGTCACAAAGAAATTAAATCTTATTCAATTAAGATTGAATGCATAGTTATGTATGTGCGAGCTATAAAATCCACAAAAGCATTAAAAGAAAAAAAAAATCAAAACATATCATGCTTTGTACTCACGACCATCCTCCTTGCATTGCCACTGCGCCAGACGGTCCTTGAGGGGCACCTTGTTCCTCACGCTTAATGCCATTGCCGGTCTCGAACTCGAAGCTGTACACTCCAGATGCGTCAGGTCCCTCACGCTCGTCCTTCAGGATGGGAATGACTGGACCTGAATACGCCCCGGGAATGCCATAGAACCCGGTCGGAGGTGGTCCGTAGTGGTCTGGG
The DNA here is from genome assembly GCF_019202785.1 of Penaeus chinensis. Classification (NCBI taxonomy): domain Eukaryota; kingdom Metazoa; phylum Arthropoda; class Malacostraca; order Decapoda; family Penaeidae; genus Penaeus; species Penaeus chinensis. The sequence continues at coordinate 22,980,179 of NC_061828.1, read as the reverse complement.
GCTGCGGCAACCACCGCCACCAAAGCACATACTAAAATCTGCGAAATTGTCATATCATATAGCACCTGGAGGGAAGATAATGCAATTTCATGAAATTTTGTGAAGTTGAACAAAGTCAAGTTTTTATTTTATCCAAATCCGATTGATCCTCCGAGGAAAGATATGCACTGCCTGAGAACTCACTGAGAACATGTCGAAAGGGTCGGGATACTGTGTCAGTGTGGCACCGCTCCAGTTATATAGCAGGGGACGCCATTGGCCTAACGGACTTCCTGCCTTCGTCAAGGTGAGACCCACGCTTCGTGCTCCTTTCATCCCTTCTCTTAACATTTTTTTTATCTTACTATATATCAAGGAAACCTGCGGAAATTTTGTTAATTTTCTACGATGTGAAATTCTATAAAGGTAATCCCTGCAACCTTCGTAGATGTGTATTCGCATCATATGGTGACGTAGGCAATAAGGATCAAATTAGCATCAAAGTAAGGAAACGTCAACCTTAGTTTGTGTTCATACGCTCCCCTACGAACATTCAGCACACAGCACACACGCAAGAGCTACATTTCTCTGTCGATCTCCCTTTATCAATTTTTCCCATTTATCATTTAGTTGACTAAGTATGAGGAAAAGTTAACTACCTTTAAAAAGAATACACATTATTTATTAATCGAAAAATATTATATATCCAAAATGCAAAGCCAGTCGCATAAATTAATATGCGAATAATGCAACAAATGGGTTCTCTATAATCCAATATAATAACTATACTACCTTGAATATCCATTTGTTACTTCTAACAAGTAGCTTGCAACTTAACTCTAAATGCTAACATGAAAACCAAAATGTAATTTCAATTTAAGCAAATTGTTATTAATTATAAAAGTAGAACAGATAATTTTAATACTTTAGATAATTATAAACAATAAGTAAAGGAAAATATTTTTCACAGGCAATTATATAGATGTACATAAATAAAAAATAAATAGATAGATATATAGATAGATCAATAAATATAGATAAATAGATATATAAATAAATATAGATATGTATATATATATATATATATTGATATTATGCACTTACAGTATGTGCGTATATTTATATATATATATATATATATATATATATACACATATACATACATATACATATATTTACATATATATATACATATATATACTTATATGCATGTATATGTGTATGTGTTATGTATATATACATATATGTATTATGCATATATACATATATATATATATATACTGTGTATGTATGTGTATATATATGTGTATATATGTGTATGAGTATATATGTGTGTTTTTCTATTTATATAATTTCATATATAAGCAGTCCAAAATCGGTTTTCAGATGCTCGGATATGGGATTGTCATCCTATATATATGTTTGTGTATGTGTGTGTATGTGTGTGCGCGCGCGTCTGTGTGATATACATATACATATATATGTGTGTATAGATATAATGGTTTATAAATATATACAAATATAGATACATATAACACACACACATTATAGGTGAGTGTGTGTGTGTGTGTGTGTGTGTGTGTGTGTGTGTGTGTGTGTGTGTGTGTGTGTGTCATACTGTGTGTACACATACATAAACATACTGAATTTCCGATGCCAGTGTTTAGTTTTTATTTAAAATAGAAGGAACTTTATAGTAATGAGCATTGCATGGCCGTTATCTTTTTTTCTGGAGTAAAGTTTATATTTTAGACATAGATAAAAAGAAAAGAAAAATATATACATATTTTGTTTATAAATAACTCGTTCTTTATTATACAGTGCATTAAACTTTGATACACATGTTCATAGCAAATTATGGATATCCATAGGTAGTCCGCGGGACGGAATAACGCCCGATCAAGGCCGCAGCAGCTGCGTCCTCCCGACAAGCCTTCTCAATCTGGGCGATGGCGTGGGCGGGGAGGGGAGGGGGCGTGGGCAGTAGGTCGGACTCGACGCGGTAACCAGCGTCGTCGGCGACGAAAGTCACGTCGGCGGGAAAGCCGTCGGGGAAATGAAACTGAGGGGGAAACATGATTAACCGGCGTCAGATATTAATGTTGGGAATCTACATTCAAACCAACACTGCAAGCTAAACTGTATTTCAAGACGTGAAGTGATACTGATTTGCGAACAATTGTCATTGAAAAGTATCATGTATTATACCAAATCATCCATTATTCACGACCATCCTCCGTGCATTGCCACTGCGCCAGATTGCCATTGCCAGTCTCGAACTCGAAGCTGTACACTCCAGACGTATCAGGTCCTTCACGCTCGTCCTTCAGGATGGGAATGACTGGATCTGAATACCATAGAATGCCATAGAACCCGGTCGGAGGTAGTCCGTAGTGGTCTGGGGCTGCAGCGGCCGTCGCCACCAAAAAGCCGACGAACATCTGCGGAAAATTAAGAACATAGTATCTGTATCACAAGGCCAGATAAACAATGGCATTTTTCTTCTCATAATTAAAAATTAATCACAGTTCGGAACAGTATCAGTGACAGATACTGTGTTCTTGATACTCATGGGCGTTCAGTTGTTCAGTCTCGTTCAGTGGCGAGGAAAAAGGTTCGTAACATGGCTACATGGCCAAGGTGGCCACTAAGCAGGGATTCATTGTCTCGTTTAGTCGCTCTAGGACATCCATACAGGGATAAGGTTAATTCATTTATTTGGATCGATGGAGAAATCTGACTTAATTTTTGGATTCATATATTCATATAGAATTTAATAATGACTTAGAAATAGATAAATGACGTAAAGGTTCATTTATTTTCGGGGATTTATCTCTATATAGGGACCTACTTTTGTCAAGGGCCGGACAGGAGGGGCGCTTCCATTTTCCCCGCTTCATATCCTGCCCTGTTTAGAGTGTGGCCGAAAAGGAGTTAACGGAAGCAGGGAAATCGAAGCTGGAATTGAAACTGAAACTATAATTTTGTACAAGTGGAAAATTGGGGAGTACAGTAATTTTGTGTGAAATACTGTATATTTTAGAAGTGTAATAAATATACGAGGATGAATTGTTTCGATTTAACCCGAGACTAAACCAGTCCAATTAATAAGAACCTACTTATTCATAGTATATATATGTATCATACAAACACACACACATATATATACATATATGAGAGAGAGTTTTCCCTTTTATCGTGTTCCCCTGAGTTATCTCTCCAACTAGAACTAAAGAACGGTTGAGTGCAATCATACATCTATTATTTTCGTCTTTGCATTGATTACACTTAAATCATAATTTGATACTGCACAAATGTTTAATCAAATGTAATTCTTTACTATGTTAACGTATTATAGAGGTGGTATATATTGCTCCAAATGAAAGCAGATATATCACTATTTGCTTTATTACTTCGTTTTATATACACAATACATTAAATTTATATTCATATTTTAAGATCATGCTAAGGGTATCCATAGGTAGTCCGCGGGGCAGAGTAACGCCCGCTCAAGGCCGCAGCAGCTGCGTCCTCCCGACGAGCCTTCTCGATCTGGGCGATGGCGTGGGCGGGGAGGGGAGGGGGCGTGGGCAGCAGGTCGGACTCGACGCGGTAACCAGCGTCGTCGGCGACGAAAGACACGACAGCGGGAGAGCCGTCGGGGAAAGTGAAACTAAACAGAAAAGGCGGGAGGAATGCTAAGTCACAAAGAAATTAAAGCTTAATTTAATTTAGACTGGATGCGTAGTTATGTATGTACGAGCAATACAATCCACAAAATCATTGACAAAAAAATCAAAAATCATGCATTGTACTCACGACCATCCTCCTTGCATGGCCACTGCGCCATACGGTCCTCGAAGGGCACCTTCGAGGACGTATATATATGTGTATATATGTATATATACATGTCTATGTGTGTATATATATATTGAATGAAAGTATAATATATATATATGTGTGTGTGTATGTATGTTTATATGTATATATATAAAGTATATACATATATATGTATGTATGTATGTATATATACATATATAATATATATGCATACATACATACTATATATACATATAAAAATAAACTGTGTATATATATGTATATATATGTTGGTATACATACATACATACATATATACATATATACATGTATATATATAGAGAGAGAGGCAGATATATAGTACAGATATGTGTGCGCGCGCCATTTATTCCACAGCAGGACATAGGCCTCCCTCAATCCACTCTTGCCTGATTGGATACCCTTCCTAATCAACCGCGGCGGCGACTTTCCCTATGACACTTGCATATTTCGTATTTATATATATATACATACACAAGTATACACACACACACACACACACACATGTTTATGTATATGTATGTGTGTGTTTTTGTATGTATGCATGTATGTTTAATATATCATCAAGGGCAGATAGTTCAGATTTGAACACACATATATATATACAAATCTATATACTTACATATATACATACATGCACACACAGGTACACACATTTATGTGTGTGTGTGTGTGTGTGTGTGTGTGTGTGTGTGTGCACACCAACATATATAGTTATGTATATATCTGTGTGTGTATGTGTTTGTATGTATGCATGTATGTTATATATTTATATTATCATCATCAAGGAGAGATAGCTCAGAATTGACTAATCATCTGTATGTCTCTCGTGACCACACGCAACGCAGCAATTTTGTTGCTGATATTCCAGCAGCTGTCGCCAAGTGGCGAGGTCCTTCACGCTAATCCAAGTTTTTCTTTGAGATAATGAGTTACTGAAGTAGGTTCCCGTTGCTTTCTTCAGTAGCAATATTTATACTACGATCCTTGACCATTGACCATGACCTAGTTCTCCTGCTCAGCATTGCGTGGTTCAGCCAGTGAGTACTCTCTCTGCTCTTGCTTGTAATCCACATTTACCACTTGCAAACCATGGCTACACGTATTCCTGATCGGGTTTCCTGCAGGCATTCGAGGTGAAGTCCCTTGCCAGGGGAACAGCGCGCCTGTAGGTGATTCGAATTCTCGAACACAGTCTTTGAGTCCGATATTCTAACCACTCGGCCACCGCGGCCTGATATATATATATATGTGTGTGTGTGTGTGTGTGTGTGTGTGTGTGTGTGTGTGTGTGTGCGTGCGTGTGTGTGTGTGTGTGATCACACATATATACTTAACACACATACCGTACATAGACAAACAAGCAGATGTATACGTATAAAGACGGATGGACTGATAGATAGATATATGCCTACACACCTTTATTTTAATGAAAATATATAGGTATACACAGGACACATGCATAAAGACATTTATGGATCTATATATATATATATATATATATATATATATATATATATATGCATATGCTTGTGTATATATATTTTACTTATGAAATGTAACCCTTTTTGCCATGTGTTAAGCATCAAGTTCAAAACTGAAATTTGGTTAATCGCAATAACAATGAAGTATCTTCCCCGTAGAAAATGTATGTGTAAATTTGGATTTTTTCCTAATTTCATGTAGTACATGACTAGCATATCAAATCTATTCCTTTGATATATTGCTGCATTATAAAGAAGCACATACTGGTCCAAGTGAAAAAGATATATAACGTATTGCTTTATTTTCTCTTCTTATATACAGTACTTTAGAATTCTATACATATTTTAAGATCATACTATGGGTATCCATAGCTAGTCCGAGGAACGGTGTAACGCCCGCTCAAGGCAGCAGCAGCTGCGTCCTCCCGACGAGCCTTCTCGATCTGGGCGATGGCGTGGGCGGGGAGAGGAGGGGGCGTGGGCAGTAGGTCAGACTCGACGCGGTAACCAGCGTCGTCGGCAACGAAAGAGACATCAGCGGGGGAGCCGTCGGGGAAAGTGAAACTGAGCAGAAAGGAGGGAGGCATGATAAGGTGATATCAGACACAAATTCACATAAGCACAGCTTCCCCAAAACTGGTAAAATCGATGTCTGTAGGCAAGTATAAGGTACAAAAGACATATACTATCATACCAACTTACCGATTAGAAAAATATTTCAATACAAACTATGCTTTGTACTCACGACCATCCTCCTTGCATTGCCACTGCGCCAGACGGACCTTGAGGGGCACCTTGTTCCTCTCGCTTGATGCCATTGCCAGTCTCGAACTCGAAGCTGTACACTCCTGATGCGTCAGGTCCCTCACGCTCGTCCTTCAGGATGGGAATGACTGGACCTGACTGCGCCCCGGGAATGCCATAGAACCTGGTCGGAGGTGGTCCGTAGTGGTCTGGGGTTGCAGCAGCCGTTGCCACAAAAAAAAAACGACGAACATCTGCGGTAAATTAAGAACATGACAGTATCACAAGGCCAGATGAACAATGGCATGATTCTTCTCACAACTGAAATTAAGCACGGTTCGGAACAATATCAGTGACGCATATTCAGTGCCTGAGAACCAACCAAGAACATGTTGGCGGAGTTGAAATCTGTATGCCAGTTGCAGGGTCGCGCTCCAGTTATATATACTAGGTGGCTCGAACTGCCTACACGGACTTCCTGTTTGCGTCAAGGTGAAGTTCCTCCCCACAGACAAAGTTTGATATTTGCAATCATACCTCAGTTAGACTATGGATATGTCCATCTTTCGTATAAAGTGAATTGTAGCAACAATCGCAACATGGAGTTCCTTTTATGGTTGCAATTCTATTAAGTGAGAATGTGAAGACAAACATTTAAAAACAAAACCCTAGAGTAAAGAGTGGCACATGCGACTGTTGTGGTTTGCGTGATATAATTGGCTTTTAGTCTCTAAACAATGCTATGTATATTTTAATTTCTTGATTTATTCAAATGACCTTTTATACTTTCAGATGCGACATCCATTATTATGTTTTAAACATTTAACAAATGGGTCCTTTTAACCGGCGCACAAACGCTTTACGCCCTACTCGCCGGAGATGAGTTTGACATCCCTGGCCGCAGGCGTAAAGATGAGATGATGAAGATGAAAAGGAAGGCGATCACGGAAACACTCCGTGAGAAATATGATATAACATTGAAGGATTAAGTAACCCATTTGCCTTTGACTTTCATCAGTTTCAATCTTTATGCAGTGTATACAGTCGATGAAAAAAATAGAAACTTTGAAGTGAAAGGCGTTTATCCCGTTGCAACTAATGAAAAAAGGACACTCTGTTATCTGCTAAATCCAATCATGCTTGTAAAAAAATGAAAGGGTTTAGTTTAAAGAAGGAACAAGGTTACCGATTTTCATGAGCGATAAAGTAATGAAACCGAATTCTTGATCAGCAAATTCGCAAATGCTCTGGAATCTGCTCATTACTTTATTCACGTGCGAGATGAAGGCTATCAACTTGGGTAGACTAGTTCTTATGAAATAAAAAGTGTTAGAATCCAATTCAGAAAGTTTTCAATTTCAGCCTAAAGCTGATTTCTTGGGTATGAATAATATTAGATAATATTGGTGGATCAAACTTTCCCTGAATTTACTGATCTTCCCTCTCGTAGTCTGCTCAGATTCAATAATTGTTCTTACTGTAGTGTCACACACGTTTTTATTATACATATATATATTTACATTATATGTATGTGTATATATACATGTATATATACTGTACATAATGTATACATATATATATGTATGTATGTTGGTGTGATTATATACTGTACATGTATATATATACATATACTGTACATATATACATATATATATACATATACTGTACATGTATACATATATATACATATACTATACATATATACATATATATACATATATATTTATACATATATACTGTACATATATATATACATATGTACATATACATACATATATATATACTGTACATGTATATCTACATATATATACTGTACAGTGTGTATATATATACATATATATGTTTACATATGTATATATACTTATTTGTACATACACACGCACACACATATATATATATATATATATATATATATATATTA
>NC_061828.1:22952193-22967193 GCF_019202785.1 Penaeus chinensis | reverse complement strand
ATTATCATTCCATATGTTTCATTATTACTAGTATTGCTCTTGACATTAAACTATAACGGGGAAAGCAAATTGTATACAGCCAAAAGCTTTAGGAGGACGAGGCACATGATGTGTGTGCAGTATATATATATATATATATATATATATATATATATATATATATATATATATATATACATATATATTAATGTATGCATAAACATATGAATATATATATACATATATACACATGTGTGTATGTGTGTATGGATAGATAGACAATGTGTGCACACACACACACATATATATATACATATATATATATATATATCTGTATGTGATTATACATGTGTTTATTACCAACAGATATCATATTAATTATACATAAAAAAAGGCGCACATAACAACACTCTATTGTGTGCTTTATATATTCATAAATATACAAATATATGGTTGTGTATATGAAATGATCAATATACACATACACACACATATATATCTATATATGTATAGTATATATATACATATATATGTGTGCGTGTATACATACATGCATATATATGTGTGTGTGTGTGTGTGTGTGTGTGTGGGTGTGGGTGGAGGAATCGTATTTAAAAGATCTCTAATGGAAGATATTAGCAAGATGTTGTGCGACAAATAAGTGAGCGACTTGCAATTCGGACAGTAGATGGTTGTGGGCGTTCAGGTGTTCAGTCTCGTTCAGTGGCGAGGAAAAAGGTTTGTGACGTGGCTATCCGTGACATGGCCAAGGAGGCCACTAAGTAGGGATTCATAGTCTCGTTTAGTCGCTCCTGGACATCCATACAGGGATAAGGTTAATTCATTTGTTATTTGGATTGACGGAGAAATCTGACTTGATTTTGGATTCATATATATATATATAGTATATAATAATGACTTAAAATTAGGTAAATGACGTAGAGGTTCGTTTATTTTCGGGGATTTATCTCTATATAGGACCTACTTCTGTCAAGGGCCGGACAGGAGGGGCGCTTCCATTTTCCACGCTTCATATCCTGCCCTGTTGAGAGTGTGGACGAAAAGGAGTTAACGGAAGCAGGGAAACCGAAGCTGGAATTGAAACTGAAACTATGAATTTGTGAAAGTGGAATAATTGGGAAGTACAATCATTTTGTGTGAAATACTGTATATTTTAGAAGTGTAATAAATAATTGTTTCGATTTAACCCGAGACTAAACCAGTCCAATTAATAAGAACCTACTTATTCACAATATATATATATGTATAATACAAACACACACACATATATATACATATATGAGAGTTTTCCCTAGTTGGAGTTATCTCTCCAACTAGAACTAAAGAACGGCTTAGTGCAATCATACATCTATTTTTTTCGTCTTTGTATTGATAACACTTAACTCATATCTTGATATTGCACAAATGTAATCTTTTACTATGTTAACGTATTATAGAGGTGGTATATATTGCTCCAAATGAAAGCAGATATATCATTATTTGCTTTATTACTTCTTTTTATGTACACAATACATTCAATTTATTTTCATATTTTAAGATCATGCTAAGGGTATCCATAGGTAGTCCGCGGGGCAGAGTAACGCCCGCTCAAGGCCGCAGCAGCTGCGTCCTCCCGACGAGCCTTCTCGATCTGGGCGATGGCGTGGGCGGGGAGGGGAGGGGGCGTGGGCAGCAGGTCGGACTCGACGCGGTAACCAGCGTCGTCGGCGACGAAAGACACGACAGCGGGAGAGCCGTCGGGGAAAGTGAAACTAAACAGAAAAGGAGGGAGGAATGCTAAGTCACAAAGAAATTAAATCTTATTCAATTAAGATTGAATGCATAGTTATGTATGTGCGAGCTATAAAATCCACAAAAGCATTAAAAAAAGAAAAAATCAAAACATATCATGCTTTGTACTCACGACCATCCTCCTTGCATGGCCACTGCGCCAGACGGTCCTCGAGGGGCACCTTGTTCCTCACGCTTAATGCCATTGCCGGTCTCGAACACGAAGCTGTACACTCCAGATGCGTCAGGTCCCTCACGCTCGTCCTTCAGGATGGGAATAACTGGACCTGACTGCGCCCCGGGAATGCCATAGAACCCGGTCGGAGGTGGTCCGTAGTGGTCTGGGGCTGCGGCAACCACCGCCACCAAAGCACATACTAAAATCTGCAAAATTGTCATATCATATAGCACCTGGAGGGAAGATAATGCAATTTCATGAAATTTTGTGAAAAACAAAGTAAAGTAAATCCGATTGATCCTCCGAGGAAAGATATGCACTGCCTGAGAACTCACTGAGAACATGTCGAAAGGGTCGGGATACTGTGTCAGTGTGGCACCGCTCCAGTTATATAGCAGGGGACGCCATTGGCCTAACGGACTTCCTGCCTTCGTCAAGGTGAGACCCACGCTTCGTGCTCCTTTCATCCCTTCTCTTAACATTTTTTTTATCTTACAATATATCAATATATAAATTAATATGCGAATAATGCAACAAATGGGTTCTCTATAATCCAGTATAATAACTATACTACCTTGAATTACCATTTGTTACTTCTAACAAGTAGCTTGCAACTTTACTCTAAATGCTAACATGAAATCCAAAATGTAATTATAAAAGTAGAACAATGTTAATACTTTAAATTATTATAAACAATAAGTAAAGAAAAATATTTTTCACAGGCAATTATATAGATGTACACAAATAAAAAAATAAATAGATAGATAGATAGATAGATCAATAAATATAGATAAATAGATATATAAATAAATATAGATATGTATATATATATATATAAATAGATATTATGCACTTACAGTATGTGCGTATACTTATATATATATATATATATATATATATATATATATATATATATACATATATATATACATATACATACATATACATATATTTACATATATATATACATATATATACATATATATACATATATGCATGTATATATATGTGTATGTGTTATGTATATATACATATATGTAGTATGCATATATACATATACATATATACTGTGTATGTATGTGTATATATGTGTATATATGTGTATGAGTATATATGTGTGTGTGTTTTTCTATATATATAAATGCATATATAAGCGGTACAAAATCCACACTAAAAATAGGCGGTTCTTTGAGGTTTTCGGTTTTCAGATACTCGGATATGGGATTGTCATCCTATATATATATTTGTGTATGTGTGTGTGTGTGTGCGCGCGCGTCTGTGTGTGTATATACATATACATATATATATATATATGTGTGTGTGTGTAGATATAATGGTTTATAAATATATACATATAGAGATACATACATTTAAACACATACACACACATTATAGGTGAGTGTGTGTGTGTGTGTGTGTTACTGTGTATGTATACATACATATACATACTGAATTTCTGGTGCCAGTGTTAAGTTTTTATTTGAAATAGGAGGAACTTTATAGTAATGAGCATTGCATGGCCGTTATCTTTTTTTCTGGAGTAAAGTTTATATTTTAGAATATATATATATACATATTCTTTTTATTAATAACTCGTTCTTTATTATGCAGTGCATTAAACTTTGATATACATGTTCCTAGCAAATTATGGATAATCATAGGTAGTCCGCGGGACGGAATAACGCCCGCTCAAGGCCGCAGCAGCTGCGTCCTCCCGACAAGCCTTCTCAATCTGGGCGATGGCGTGGGCGGGGAGGGGAGGGGGCGTGGGCAGCAGGTCTGACTCGACGCGGTAACCAGCGTTGTCCACGACGAAAGTATTATAGAGGTGGTATATATTGCTCCAAATGAAAACAGATATATGACTATTTGCTTTATTACTTCTTTTTATATACACAATACATTAAATTTAGATTCATATTTTAAGATCATACTAAGTGTATCCATAGGTAGTCCGAGGGGCAGAGTAACGCCCGTTCAAGGCGGCAGCAGCTGCGTCCTCCCGACAAGCCTTCTCGATCTGGGCGATGGCATGGGCGGGACGGGGAGGGGGCTTGGGCAGCAGGTCAGACTCGACGCGGTAACCAGCTTCGTCGGAGACGAAATACACGACAGCGGGAGAGCCGTCGGGGAAAGTGAAACTAAACAGAAAAGGCGGGAAGAATGCTAAGTCACAAAGAAATTAAATATTAATTTAATTTAGACTGGATGCGTAGTTATGTATGTACGAGCAATAAAATCCACAAAAGCATTGAAAAAATAATCAAAACAAATCATGCATTGTACTCACGACCATCCTCCTTGCATGGCCACTGCGCCAGACGGTCCTCGAAGGGCACCTTGTTCCTCACGCTTAATGCCATTGCCGGTTTCGAACTCATAGCTGTACACTTCAGATGCGTCAGGTCCCTCACGCTCGTCCTTCAGGATGGGAATGACTGGACCTGAATACGCCCCGGGAATGCCATAGAACCTGGTCGGAGGTGGTCCGTACTGGCTTGGGCTGCGGCAACCACCGCCACCAAAGCACATACTAAAATCTGCGAAATTGTCATATCATATACCACCTGGAGGGAAGATAAAGCAATTTCATGAAATTTTGTTAAGTTGAACAAAGTCAAGTTTTTATTTTAACCAAATAAACTGTGTATTTATATGTATATATATGTGGGTAAACATACATACATACATATATATATACATATATATGTATATATAGAGAGAGAGTGAGAGAGGCAGATACATAGTACAAATATGTGTGCGCGCGCCATTTATTCCACTGCAGGACATAGGCCTCTCTCAATTCACTGCTGAAAGGTTATTTGGCAGAGCCACTCTTGCCTGATCGGATGCCCTTTCTCATCAACCGCGGCGGCGACTTTCCCTATGACACCTGCACTCGACCTCTTAAGGCGATATTTCGTATTTATATATACAAACATACACACGTAGACACACACACACACACATATGTATAAGTATCTGTATGTCTGTGTTTTTGTATGTATGCATGTATGTTTAATATATCATCAAGGGCAGATAGTTCAGATTTGAGCACATATATATACAAATCTATATACTTACATATATACATACATGCACACACAGGTACACACATATATGTGTGTGTGTGTGTGTGTGTGTGTGCATACAAACATATATAGTTATGTATATATCTGTGTGTGTATGTGTTTGTATGTATGCATGTATGTTATATATTTATATTATCATCATCAAAGAGAGATAGCTCAGAATTGACTAATCATCTGTATGTCTCTCGTGACCACACACAACGCAGCAATTTTGTTGCTGATATTCCAGCAGCTGTCGCCAAGTGGCGAGGTCCTTCACGCTAATCCAAGTTTTTCTTTGAGATAATGAGTTACTAAAGTAGGTTCCCGTTGCTTTCTTCTGTAGCAATATTTATACTGCGATCCTTGACCATTGACCATGACCTGGTTCTTCGCTCAGTATTGCGTGGTTCAGCCAGTGAGTACTCTCTCTGCTCTTGCTTGTAATCCACATTTACCACTTGCAAACCATGGCTACACGTATTCCTGATCGGGTTTCCTGCAGGCATTCGAGGTGAAGTCCCTTGCCAGGGGAACAGCACGCCTGTAGGTGATTCGAATTCTCGAACACAGTCTTTGAGTCCGATATTCTAACCACTTGGCCACCGCGGCCTGATATATATGTGTGTGTGTGTGTGTGTGTGTGTGTGTGTGTGTTCACACATATATACTTAACACACATACCGTACATAGACAAACAGGCAGATGTATACGTATAAAGACGGATGGACTGATAGATAGATATATGCCTACACACCTTTATTTTAATGAAAATATATAGGTATACACAGGACACATGCATAAAGACATTCATAGATCTATATATATATATATATATATATATATATATATATGTGTGTGTGTGTGTGTGTGTGTGTGTATGCTTGTGTATATATATTTTACTTATGAGATGTAACCCTTTTTGGCCTGTGTTAAGTATCAAGTTCAAAACTGAAATTTGGTTAATTGCAATAACAATGAAGTATCTTCCCCGTAGAAAATGTATATGTGTAAATTTGGATATTTTCCTGATTTCATGTAGTACATGACTAGCATATCAAATCTATTCCTTTGATATATTGCTGCATTATAAAGAAGCACATACTGGTCAAAGTGAAAAAGATATATAACGTATTGCTTTATTTTCTCTTATATACAGTACTTTAGAATTCTATACATATTTTAAGATCATACTATGGGTATCCATAGCTAGTCCGAGGAACGGTGTAACGCACGCTCAAGGCAGCAGCAGCTGCGTCCTCCCGACGAGCCTTCTCGATCTGGGCGATGGCGTGGGCGGGGAGAGGAGGGGGCGTGGGCAGTAGGTCAGACTCGACGCGGTAACCAGCGTCGTCGGCAACGAAAGAGACATCAGCGGGGGAGCCGTCGGGGAAAGTGAAACTGAGCAGAAAAGAGGGGAGACATGATAAGGTGATGTCAGACACAAATTCACATAAGCACAGCTTCCCCAAAACTGGTAAAATCGATGTCTATAGGCAAGTATAAGGTACAAAAGACATATTATCATACCAACTTACCGATTAGAAAAATATTTCAAAACAAACTATGTTTTGTACTCACGACCATCCTCCTTGCATTGCCACTGCGCCAGACGGTCCTTGAGGGGCACCTTGTTCCTCTCGCTTGATGCCATTGCCAGTCTCGAACTCGAAGCTGTACACTCCTGATGCGTCAGGTCCCTCACGCTCGTCCTTCAGGATGGGAATGACTGGACCTGACTGCGCCCCGGGAATGCCATAGAACCTGGTCGGAGGTGGTCCGTAGTGGTCTGGGGCTGCAGCAGCCGTTGCCACAAAAAAGCCGACGAACATCTGCGGTAAATTAAGAACATGACAGTATCACAAGGCCAGATGAACAATGGCATGATTCTTCTCACAACTGAAATTAAGCACGGTTCGGAACAATATCAGTGACGCATATTCAATGCCTGAGAACCCACCAAAAACATGTTGGCGGAGTTGAAATCTGTATGCCAGTTGCAGCGTCGCGCTCCAGTTATATATACGAGGTGGCTCGAACTTCCTGTTTGCGTCAAGGTGAAGTTCCTCCCCACAGACAAAGTTTGATATATGCAATCATACCTCAGTTAGACTGTGGATATATCCATCTTTCGTATAAAGTGAATTGTAGCAACAATCGCATCATGGAGATCTTTTTATGGTTGCAGTTTTATTATGTAAGACTGTGAAGGCAAACATTTAAAGACAAAAAAACTAGAGTAAAGAGTGGCACATGCGACTGTTGTGGTTTGCGTGATTTAATTGGCTTTTAGTCTCGAAACAATGCTATGTATATTTTAATTTCTTGACTTATTCAAATGACCTTTTATACTTTCAGATGCGACATCCATTATCATGTTTTAAACATTTAACAAATGGGTCCTTTTAACCGGCGCACAAACGCTTTAGGCCCAACTCGCCGGAGATGAGTTTGACATCCCTGGCCGCAGGTGTAAAAGTGGTAATGATAAAGGAGAAAAGGAAGGCGATCACGAAAACACTCCGTGAGGAATATGATATAACATTGTAGGATTAAGTTACCCATTTGCTTTTGACTTTCATCAGTTCCAATCTATATACAATCTATAGTCGATGAAAAAAATCGAAAACTAGTCCTATGAAGAATGAAAGAATATACTAACTGCACGGTTAATTCATCATGAATACATGCAGAAAACACTGCAAGCGTTAGCACAGACACCCAGAGCACTATCATGGGTACCATTGACCGCTTTGTGCATGATCAGGGCCTGTTCAATGTGTAAAGGGAAGTGAAAACAAGATGAATGCCAACTTTAAAGTGAAAGGCGTTTATCCCTGCTCGACGATTGGAAAGGGACATCTCGTTATCTGGTAAATCTAATCATGCTTGTGAAAAAAATGAATGGGTTTGGTTTAAAGAAGGAACAAGGTTCCCGATTTTTATGAGCGATAAAGTAATGACACCGAATTCTTGATCAGTAAATTCGTTTTCATGAATCTTATAATTTCTGACAAATTTTTATGAGAAAGGACGAGATAATTCCCATGATTGAAAACCGAGAATCTTGCGAACTAAAATCGGTAATTTTCCCCATTTCACACGAAGACAATGACGCAAGCATTATTTTTACATTTCAAAAAGAAAAAATCAAATGCTCTGGAATCTGCTCATTAGTCTCTTCGCGTGCGAGATGAAGGCTATGAACTTGGGTAGTCTAGTTCTTATGAAATAAAAAGTGTTAGAATCCAATTCAGAAAGTTCTCGATTTCAGCTTAAAGCTGATTTCTTGGGTATGAATAATATTAGATAATATTGGAGAATCAAATTTTCTCTTAATTTACTGATCTTCCCTCTCGTAGTCTGCTCAGATTCGATAATTGTTCCTACTGTAGTGTCACACACACGTTTTTATATATACATCTATATATTAATCCAATTCAGAAAGTTTTCGATTTCAGCCTAAAGCTGATTTCTTGGGTATGAATAACATTGGATCATTATTAGCAGGTTAAACTTTCCCTGAATTGATTGATCTTCCCTTTCGTAGTATATATATATATATATATATATATATATATATATATATGTGTGTGTGTGTGTGTGATTTAATAATTGTTCCTATTGTATGTGTGTATGTATATATGTATATATATGTTTTTTATATATACTGTACATCAATATGTGTATATATATAATATATATTATGTGTATACATATATATACATCCTGTACACACATAAACATACATAAATATATACATAGAAATATACATATGCATATATATGTGTGTGTGTGTGTGTGTGTACATACTGTACATGTATATATGTACACATATCCATATATATATTGTACAATATATATAAATATACATACATGTTTACATATATATATATATATATATATATATATATATATATATATATATGCTTACGTATGTGTACATATATACATATATATACATATTCATATATATGTGTGTGTGTCTGATTTATATATATATACATATATATATATATTTGTATATATATGTATGTATATATATGGATATACATATTTTGTATAGATTATACATATATCAGAACCTTAGATAATGAAAGTATATACTTGAACCATTATATACTACTCAGAGATATTTAATGAAAAGAAATACTATTCATGGGTTTTTATATTCTGGTTATCCTTATATACAATAGGTTAAACTTCGATGCACATTATCAGAGCACATCATGGGTATCCATAGCTAGTCCGC
Organism: Penaeus chinensis; assembly: GCF_019202785.1. Taxonomy (NCBI): domain Eukaryota; kingdom Metazoa; phylum Arthropoda; class Malacostraca; order Decapoda; family Penaeidae; genus Penaeus; species Penaeus chinensis. Next base: position 22,957,922 of record NC_061828.1, on the reverse strand, counting down.
GGGGCAGAGTAACGCCCGCTCAAGGCCGCAGCAGCTGCGTCCTCCCGACGAGCCTTCTCGATCTGGGCGATGGCGTGGGCGGGGAGAGGGTGGGGCGTGGGCAGCAGGTCGGACTCGACGCGGTAACCAGCGTCGTCGGCGACGAAAGAGACATCGGCGGGGGAGCCGTCGGGGAAAGTGAAACTGAGTAGAAAAGAGGGGAGAGAAGATTATGCAACGTCAGACACAAATTCACATAAGCACAGCTTGTTGGTGCTTTCCAAGGTACGTCTCACTTATAATATAGAATGACAGTTTGACTAAGAAATCAATGTCTGTAAACTGTACATTATATCAATATATATGGACGTTACTCACGACCATCCTCCTTGCATTGCCACTGCGCCAGACGGTTCTTGAGGGGCACCTTGTTCCTCACGCTTGATGCCATTACCAGTCTCAAACTCAAAGCTGTACACTCCTGATGCGTCAGGTCCCTCACGCTCGTCCTTCAGGATGGGAATGACTGGACCTGAGTACGCCCCAGGAATGCCATAGAACCTGGTCGGAGGTGGTCCGTAGTGGTCTGGGGCTGCGGCAGACATCGCCACCAAAGCGCAGATGAAGATCTGTGGAATTGAGATTAGAGTAAATATCATAAAAGGGGAAGTTTGCTTTCATTCTCAACAGATATTTCTCATGGTTTAATCCAAACTTTGGATTTATCAGGCACAAATATTCAGTGCCTGTGAACTTACCACGAACATGTTGATAGAATAGATTTCAGTATGCCAAGGGTAGCATCGCGCTCCAGTTATATATACCAGCGGCCTCTTACTGCCTGCAAGGTCTTCCTGTGTTCACCAAGGTGAACAGATTATCTTGTAGATATATGTGGAAAGTTATAGTCAGATTTCAGGTATGTGATATGTACAGATGTTGAATTCATTATTCCAAATACCTTAGAAGGGATTTTCATTCACTTGAAGATGCACTGGAAAGGATATCCATAGAATTTAGTTATCGAAATTGTCAAAATGGCTACAATGGAAGTATTATAAACGATATAAGGATAATAGTAATGATAATGATGCAATAAAATACTTAAATAAGAAAAAAAACATAATAATAATACCATAGACAATATTATTCATTTCAAAATCATCAATCATATTCCTGATCATTCTCAGCTACCCGATATTCACGAGAGATTCATGAGGGAAATTTGCGTTTCTTTTAGAGTATTCATTAAGAAGAGTATGGAAATCATTTCGAGATATATTCAGTGACACTAGCGTATGGTAAGATATGTGGTATACGCATGCACACACGCACATCCATGTACATTTATATACACAGACACACATATATGCACAAATATATACACATACACACACTGGCGTGCGCGCGTTATACTGTATATATAATTTGCTTTAATAAATATCAGTATCATCAATACAGTTTATTATTCTTATTATCATTGCATATGTTTCATTATTACTAGTATTGCTGTTGACGGTAAACTATAACGGGGAAAGCAAATTGTATACAGCCATAAGCTTTAAGAGGACGAGGCACATGATGTGTGTGCAGTATATATATATATATATATATATATATATATATATATATATATGTATGTATGTATATATATACATATATATGAATGTATGCATAAATATATGAATATATATATACATATATATACACATGTGTGTGTGTGCGTGTGTGTGTGTGGATAGATAGACAATGTGTGCACACACACATATATATATACATATATATCTGTATGTGTTTATACATGTGTTTATTACCAACAGATATCATATTGATTATACAACAACACTCTTTTGTGTGCTTTATATATTCATAACTATACAAATATATGCTTGTGTATATGAACTGATCAATATACACATATACACACATATATATCTGTATATGTATAGTATATATATACATATAAATGTGTGTGTGTGTGTACATACATGCATATATATGTGTGTGTGGGGGGGGTGGAGGAATCGTATTTAAAAGATCTCTAATGGAAGATATTAGCAAGATGTTGTGCGACAAATAAGTGAGCGACTTGTAATTCGGACAGTAGATGGTTGTGGGCGTTCAGATGTTCAGTCTCGTTCAGTGGCGAGGAAAAAGGTTTGTGACGTAGCAGGAAGGGCGCTTCCATTTTCCCCGCTTCATATCCTGCCCTGTTTAGAGTGTGGCCGAAAAGGAGTTAACGGAAGCAGGGAAACCGAAGCTGGAATTGAAACTGTAACTATAATTTTGTGAAAGTGGAAAATTGGGAAGTACAATAATTTTGTGTGAAATACTGTATATTTTGGAAGTGTAATAAATATACGAGGATGAATTGTTTCGATTTAACCCGAGACTAAACCAGTCCAATTAATAAGAACCTACTTATTCACAAACCATATATATGTATAATACAAACACACACACACATATATATACATATATGAGAGAGAGTTTTCCCTATTTGGAGTTATCTCTCCAACTAGAACTAAAGATCGGTTTAGTGCAATCATATATCTATTTGTTTTCGTTTTTGCATTGATAACACTTAACTCATATCTTGATATTGCACAAATGTTTAATCAAATGTAATCTTTTACTATGTTAACGTATTATAGAGGTGGTATATATTGCTCCAAATGAAAGCAGATATATCACTATTTGCTTTATTACTTTTTTTTATATACACAATACATTAAATTTATATTCATATTCTAAGATCATACTAAGTGTATCCATAGGTAGTCCGAGGGGCAGAGTAACGCCCGCTCAGGGCGGCAGCAGCTGCGTCCTCCCGACGAGTCTTCTCGATCTGGGCGATGGCGTGGGCGGGGAGGGGAGGGGGCGTGGGCAGCAGGTCGGACTCGACGCGGTAACCAGCGTCGTCGGCGACGAAAGTCACGTCGGCGGGAGAGCCGTCGGGGAAAGTGAAACTGAACAGAAAAGGCGGGAGGAATGCTAAGTCACAAAGAAATTAATCTTTATTCAATTAAGATTGAATGCATAGTTATGTATGTGCGAGCAATAAAATCCACAAAAGCATTAAAAAAAAAAAAATCAAAACATATCATGCTTTGTACTCACGACCATCCTCCTTGCATGGCCACTGCGCCAGACGGTCCTCGAGGGGCACCTTGTTCCTCACGCTTAATGCCATTGCCGGTCTCGAACTCGAAGCTGTACACTCCTGATGCGTCAGGTCCCTCACGCTCGTCCTTCAGGATGGGAATGACTGGACCTGATTACGCCCCGGGAATGCCATAGAACCCGGTCGGAGGTGGTCCGTAGTGGTCTGGGGCTGCGGCAACCACCGCCACCAAAGCACATACTAAAATCTGCAAAATTGTCAGAAATCTGCAAAATTGTCATATCATATAGCACCTGGAGGGAAGATAATGCAATTTCATGAAATTTTGTGAAGTTGAACAAAGTCAAGTTTTTATTTTATCCAAATCCGATTGATCCTCCGAGGAAAGATATGCACTGCCTGAGAACTCACTGAGAACATGTCGAAAGGGTCGGGATACTGTGTCAGTGTGGCACCGCTCCAGTTATATAGCAGGGGACGCCATTGGCCTAACGGACTTCCTGCCTTCGTCAAGGTGAGACCCACGCTTCGTGCTCCTTTCATCCCTTCTCTTAACATTTTTTTTATCTTACTATATATCAAGGAAACCTGCGGAAATTTTGTTAATTTTCTACGATGTGAAATTCTATAAAGGTAATCCCTGCAACCTTCGTAGATGTGTATTCGCATCATATGGTGACGTAGGCAATAAGGATCAAATTAGCATCAAAGTAAGGAAACGTCAACCTTAGTTTGTGTTCATACGCTCCCCTACGAACATTCAGCACACAGCACACACGCAAGAGCTACATTTCTCTGTCGATCTCCCTTTATCAATTTTTCCCATTTATCATTTAGTTGACTAAGTATGAGGAAAAGTTAACTACCTTTAAAAAGAATACACATTATTTATTAATCGAAAAATATTATATATCCAAAATGCAAAGCCAGTCGCATAAATTAATATGCGAATAATGCAACAAATGGGTTCTCTATAATCCAATATAATAACTATACTACCTTGAATATCCATTTGTTACTTCTAACAAGTAGCTTGCAACTTAACTCTAAATGCTAACATGAAAACCAAAATGTAATTTCAATTTAAGCAAATTGTTATTAATTATAAAAGTAGAACAGATAATTTTAATACTTTAAATAATTATAAACAATAAGTAAAGGAAAATATTTTTCACAGGCAATTATATAGATGTACACAAATAGAAAAATAAATAGATAGATAGATAGATAAATCAATAAATATAGATAAATAGATATATAAATAAATATAGATATGTATATATATAAATAGAAATTATGCACTTACAGTATGTGCGTATATTTATATATACATATATATATATATATATATATATATATATATATATATATATATGTATATATACACATATATACATATATACATATATTTACATATATACATATATTTACATATATATACATATATAAACATATATGCATGTATATATGTGTATGTGCTATGTATATATACATATATGTAGTATGTATATGTATATATATATATACTGTGTATGTATGTGTATATATATATGTGTATATATGTGTATGAGTATATGTGTGTGTGTGTTTTTCTATATATATATATATATATATATATATATATATATATATATATATATGCATATATAAGCGGTCCAAAATCCACACTAAAAATAGGCGGTTCTTAGAGGTTTTCGGTTTTCAGATGCTCTGATATGGGATTGTCATGCTATATATATGTTTGTGTGTGTGTGTGTGTGTGTGCGCGCGTGTGTGTGTATGCATATACTTATACACATATATATATGTGTGTATGTGTGTGTAGATATAATGGTTTATAAATATATACATATATAGATACATACATATAAACACACACACATTATAGGTGAACGTGTGTGTGTGTGTGTGCTGCTGTATGTGTACACATACATATACATACTGAATTTCTGATGCCAGTGTTTAGTTTATATTTAAAATAGAAGGAACTTCAAAGTAATGAGCATTGCATGGCCGTTATTTTTTTTTTTTTCTGGAGTAAAGTTTGTATTTTAGACATAGATAAAAAGAGACAAATATATACATATTCTTTTTATTAATGACTCGTTCTCTATTATACAGTGCATTAAACTTTGATACACATGTTCATAGCAAATTATGGATATCCATAGGTAGTCCGCGGGACGGAATAACGCCCGCTCAAGGCTGCAGCAGCTGCGTCCTCCCGACGAGCCTTCTCGATCTGGGCGATGGCGTGGGCGGGGAGGGGAGGGGGCGTGGGCAGCAGGTCGGACTCGACGCGGTAACCAGCGTCGTCGGCGACGAAAGGCACGTAGGCGGGAGAGCCGTCGGGGAAATGAAACTGAGGGGGAAACATGATTAACCGGCGTCAGATATTAATGTTGGGAATCTATATTCAAACCAATACTGCAAGCTAAACTGTATTTCAATACGTGAAGTGATACTGATTTGCGAACAAGTAATTGACATTGAAAAATATCATGAATTATACCAAATCATCCATTATTCACGACCATCCTCCGTGCATTGCCACTGCGCCAGATGGTCCTCGAGGGACACCTTGTTCCTCACGCTTGATGCCATTGCCAGTCTCGAACTCGAAGCT
>NC_061828.1:22939693-22942193 GCF_019202785.1 Penaeus chinensis | reverse complement strand
GCAAGTTCTAATTCCAAAGGATGTTATATAAATCATACAAATCTTTGCACAGATTATCTCGTCTATTCTGGATTCATCTCGAAAGGAAAAAGTGGCTACGTTCAAAAGATGAATTGACGGATATCTCGATTTGATGGCAAGAAAAAGTTAATTTGTAATCTAAGTAATCTTCTCGTGTGTACCAGAAGCTGAATGGATGGAAATGCTACTAGAAACGCTATAAAAAATGTGACTGACCTCCTCCAATAGACAGGAAGCCATCCGGTTAATTTAGAAATCTGAGGGCTCCTCCGGCGTTGTCTGTCACTGAACTGGTTTCTCAAGTTCTGAGCGCCGGTTTCTGATTATTACAGAGAAATCGTATTTTGCCATTCCTTGGATGTAGAAAGCACCGCGTCTGTACTGCAAGAGTGAGACAGAAGATATTTTTTTTCATAGGTATCTTCTCTCATCTGTCCGTGACTTACCGATTAGACATCGACATATCAGAATGTACTACGCCGAAATACATTCATTTTTTTCATATCTGCTTAAGTTCAGTGGAAGGCATGATTAAGTTTCGAGTACTCCTAAAGCCGTTTTTTATCGACATCACTCTGAAGCTTCCTATGCTTTCTTTCTGATACTAGCCTACTGACAGAGGAACAAATGGCCCGATGGCAGAAGTATTAGACCGCTCGAAATACCAAGGTTTCAGGGGGAGTTACGGGAGTGCTTTCACTCTTCCTACTCTTTAGTCATTCTAGGCTCTTTAAAGAATAAAAATAGAAAACAGAAAAGAAAGGAAAACAAAACTATATATCTGTCCATTTGTATGATTCTGCTAACTCATTTAACTGTTGTGTTTGCCCAACAAAACAAACCGAGGGAATGACGCAGAGGATGTGAACTAGTATTTCCTTTAAGGTGGATAGGCTTTCCTCCTGATGTTATTTGCGTGGCTCTCGAACCCTTTTATCTATGCATCATGATAATTATAGCTTATGTCAAATGCAATTATTAATCCAGGACATCCATAGCGTATAATGAATCTGGAATGGATAATTATACATCTATAAAGTTTTGTTCTATCGCTAGTTCAGCTGTGTGATAGAAACATATCACTCCGACTAATCCCCTGCAGCTACGCACTGGTAGATATCTGTATTGTTTTGACTGACGCTAGTAATAGTTTGATTTATGGGTGTACAGGCAATATTACGATGATTAAACGTTTCACAAGAGATTTAGAGAGGATAATAGAGCGCTGTGATCTGGCCTTATAAAGTTGAATGTTAATAGCATGTCTGCCTTCGTGTTACTTTGTCTTTAACAAGCTTGAGATAAATATTCTCTTCTGACATATAATTTGAACACGCACACAAATAAGTTCATATTAAAAACTTGTCCGAGAAACCTAGCGTAAGAATTTACTTGTCCAGCGGGAGACCTTCTATGCAACTCACCTTCCAGGTGGTTCAAGGTGACGGCCATCTTGTTTTTGTTAATAGTGGCTTCTTTAGGGGCAGGCTGAAGCACGTCATGATACATCAGAACAAACTGTCAATTCCTAAACTGATTCTTCTTCAATGTCTGCGATTATATTGAGACTTACTATTGCCAGACGGCAAAAAAAGTGCTTAGAGTATCTCTAAGCATATTGCAACAGCGAAGAACAAACCGGAAACTCGCGAAGTTTGACTCGGACACAGGTACAAAATACGATTCATAGAGTAGTGAAATGTGCATATATCTTTTAGTGACATGCGAATAAATTACAGATATTTTTGTTTCAGAAATGAATAAAAAGTTGATTTTCTTCGAAGACAGGTAATATTATCGGCTATCTGTCAAGGTAGGTTCATTTATAAAATTAGACTACCCAACAGCAATGTACAACTTATAATACATTATGATTAATGAGCAAATTAAATATGCACTCTAACCAGTACATCCTGTTTTATGGAAAAGACCAGTTAATACTTTCCACTGCCTTTCTTGGATGCATATCAACTTTCTTTCCGAGGCATAGAATTGTAATTCCCAAACTCCTCTGTGATAAGAGTTTGACGTAGATTAAAATACATTATTCTATGAGTTAGAACAAGGTTTTTCTTTCATTTCTCTCTCTCTTTCGAAAACAAGTTCAGAAACCCTCTTAAGGCTTATATATTCGTTGTACTATTTCCTTCCTCTTTACTAACAATCGGGGATGCAGTTATGCTTTGATTATGATGCAAAAATATTTATTATACAACTCACTCACAACAGAAAGCACACATTATGGAGAGGTGACAGATGATAGACGGGCAGAACCTCATGAGAGCTCAAATGGACGAGACTCACGGGAGTCCTTTGTGACTGGAGTGTGTTCAAGGAAGTCCATAGTTTCTGCTAGGGGCCGAGGAATGAGATGCGCCGGCGGCGTCCTCCTGACGAGCCTTCTCGATCTGTGCGATCGCGTGGGCGGGGAGAGGATGGGGCGTGGGCAGCAGGTTGGACTGGGGCTGGTAGCCAGCGC
>NC_061828.1:22929693-22932193 GCF_019202785.1 Penaeus chinensis | reverse complement strand
CGAAATTGCCAGTAGTCTTTAGAGATGCTTCATAGTAAATGCCATAGTAAAAGAGAAGTTTCATACATAAAAGCCAGTGCACTGCATTAAACAGGGTTAACAAAAAATTGATAATCTCCGCAATGAAGAAAGTAATATGTCCACCAAAATTATTGTAGTTTTTTCGTGGAATATTAGCAAAAATATTTTAAGCATTGTCAAAAGAAAAAAACATATAGAGAAACAAAAAATTGGCCGAAAACTGAAAGCTTCAATATATTTCAAACATTAAAACTCACTTTTGAAAAATATTGCAAAAATATTGCAATCAGATTGTGCCTAGCTACACATTCCAGTTCTTGCTGCGAACGGTGATCTCTCTTGTGGCATTAGATCCATGCTCCTGTCTTGTTGAAGGAGATTTTTTTTTTTTTTTTTTCGACGATTGATGTTCCCATACTATTCATTAAACAAATGGCAACATAATCCGAGTGGTACCTTGCGACCGCCTGAGCGATAACACAGGCGTGAATTGGATGTAGTATCAACTTTGGGCCAGATCTTGCGCATCCTCGAGTGACATCATTTGTTTGGACTCTCGCTCCATCCACTGAGGCATTTCGTTATCACTTCGTCAGTTCCCATGCATTAATGAACATCTTTCACTGACCGCATATCCCGTGATAACATATCTTTGTACTCAAGAGAGATTCCCCTTTTATTCATTGGTGACTGACTTAAACAGTGAGTTTGATTACACGTTCTCCAGGCCTAACAAAGCACGGAATGTGCATAATTTCATTCAAGTGACACAGATATGCTAAAAGGCCTTTCTAGCGAGTAGCTGGATGTACATGTGTTATTGTCGTACCAGAAAAGAAGGCACATTTTTGGCAATAGTCTATAGAATATTGCTGAATGTTGTGAACGTGGTTGGCGTTTTCGTGAAATAAAAATCCTGAACTCATGTTATCATTTCTCTGACTTCATGTGTCAGAAAGGACTACAGGGCAGGTTTTAGACAAATCACGGATTTTCTTATAGTCTATGTAATTATAAATTTCACATGTGATCTGTAATAAAGTTGTTTCGAGGCTACCTCAAGTTTGAATCCATGATGAGCCCAGACAGAAGGTCATTGGCATGTGTGTGTGTGTGTGTGTGTGTGTGTGTGTGTGTGTGTGTGTGTGTTTGTGTGTGTGTGTGTGCGTGCGTGCGTGCGTGCGTGCGTGCGTGCGCGTGTGTGTGTGTGTACACACACACACATACATATATAAATATATATGTTTATTTATTTATTTCTATGTAAATATGCCAATGTCTTGGATTCAGCCCACGAAACAACTTTATTACAACACAAACATCATGCACACTGAGTGTGTGTCCATTCACGCACACACAAATCGCAATTGCGTATATTGGGTAAGTGATTACCTAACCAAGTACTCCCCTGGGGAAGGATCATGAGTCAGCCACCTCAGTATAAAAACCCAAACAACTACATGATGTTAAGCCGAGACAATGAAATAGGCAAAGCGGTGTAAACGGGGCCTCACAAGGTTGTCTTGTCGGATCCGTGCTGGTAGCTGTATTCGACGGCAGGGATGCTGCGATCGATGTGACTGCAGACCTGCCAACAAACACAAAGATCATAGTAAAAATAATCCTCTCTTAAGAAGGTCAAGAACACAAACATGAAGGTGCTCTGGTCCTAGAGAAAAACTTCTCAAAAGCCGTTCTGTCATTCTGGCTCAAAAACCACATGCTTCTAGTCAAGATCAAAGCTAGTCCTATAAATGTAAACATCATAGAAGCATATACTTCCACTGCAAATGCTGAAGACTAACTAATCGACAGCTTCAACAACTCTCTTGATGAACTATTCGCATTATGTGAATCAAACGAACTCATGATTGACATGGGTGACTTTAATGCTAAAGTTGGCTCAGAGAGAGATGGAAAGTCTGTTGGACCGGTCTAGGGGAACGGAATGCATGTGGAGATAGACGTATAGATTGGTGCAAGGAGAAAAATCTATATATAGATCAGTCCTGGCGATAAAGGAAACATTGTCCCCAAATTTGAACCCAGTGCATTCCAGACCAACCATGAGATGCGAGAAAACATATACTAGAGTTTTTTTTAATCTGCCAGAAACTTCTAAGAATGACATTGACCATCATTTTGGTGCCTTCACTGAGTCCTGACAGTAGAAAAAAGAAGCCCTCATCAAGCTGGTTCCACCCAGAGCTAAAAGATATGCTTCGAAAACTAAATAGAACCCATGTAATATGAACTAGTAAACAATCCGTACAAAGAGGAATGTAAGAAAGCCAAATAGAAGTGGCTGCAGGAAAAATGTAATGAAGTAGAGGATATCAGTTGTAATCCTCTGCTGAAGATCATCCTACAGAAAATCAGAAGACAATTCCTGTCCGAAACTCCAAAGACTTAGTTTGGGTGTATAAAGGTATGAGGAATGTTATCTTCATCATGAGAATGCTTGCCGTGAGTGCCATCC
>NC_061828.1:22924693-22927193 GCF_019202785.1 Penaeus chinensis | reverse complement strand
TGACAATTCGCATGTCAGCAACCTCGCACGAAGTGTATCGCATGAAGTAGATGGAACACACTACTAATCTCTTTATATCATGAGCAAAATTTCCTTCTATCGGTGCCCAGACACATTCTAATTTGTCTAGTACATTAAGGTCACTTTTCTTGAGGCTGAGGGAATTGTACTCATACAGTGCCACACCTCCCCTCGTTGAGTGATCCTTGTGGAGTAAATCATAAACTGATATTTCATAAAGTCTAGGCTGGTCTATTGATAGAAAACCAAGTCTCTGATACGCTTGTTATATCGGATTTATGAAGATTCGCACAGTCTATAAGTTCCTCGGGCACATTCGTCAAAATAATCGTGGGTCATCTCTGTTAGCTCGCGGCGCGGCAAATAGCACACGATACACTGGTTACACTCATTATACTGGTTGCATTGAAACCATCTAGTGTCTTGGCCTACAATATTTCTATCAGTGATATGAACTGGTGTAATATAATTTAACTCGTAAAAATCAACGTTTTCTACCAGATCAGCCGATCCCCGAACAACTGGTTCAAATTTCTCTTGATCATTCATATTTCTCAAAATGTTTCGTACATTTCTCCGTGATTTCAAAATGTCAAGAGTTTGTACTTTGCATTTAGTTTCGTTGTTTAACACTTTGTCCCTGTAACGTAATTTCATAATGAAATGCCTTCAAGACGTTTGTGTTATCGATGCTGATACCTCCAATCGTTCACTTTGACAGGTGTAAACATTGTGAGCTTCCATCTTGGTGAATCACAAATAGTTCTATAAATCGGTTACGCGTGTAAACTGTGCACAGATAGATGTGTGTGTGTGTGTGTAAGTGTATAGAAAGCGATTTCCTGGAATTATTTGTTTATCGAAATGGCAACACCCTTCTTTCCACACAGGAAGTATCAATTATAGCTGAATATTTCTTGAAACTTGAAAATGTTTCATGCTTTAAAAATGTATGTACGTTACCTGTATTAAATAAAATTCTTCAAATTCGCTAATACCTTTCTAAATGTTTTTTGTAGCTGCACCATCTAGCAACGGCTAATCGAACTAATGGAGAGACCGTTTTTTTCGCCTGAACCAAACATAGAAACACGATTCAATAATAAAAAAACATGCTACATTATATTTTTCATTACAGAACATTGACTGAACGCAAACCGCAGTAGGGTTATAATGAATGTGAAGATATTTTCACTGTGTGTGTGTCTCTGTGTGTGTGTGTGTGTGTGTGTGTGTGTGTGTGTGTGTGTGTCTGAATGCTTTTTATCTTGTGCTAAAATCTGACCATAATTTTCGCTATTATTATTCCGCATTCGATCAGCTGGGCGAGAAAATACATGTTCGTTTGTTTCCACTCGAGCAACTACTAGCTGAGTGGTTCCCAGGAGGGTGAAAAACAAGTCTAAAATTTTACTCCCTATACATGTACTGTATTTATCTGATCTCTTGAAAGTAAAATATTTTATAACACGTATGCAATTTATATTTCCCTCGTATTTGTTTACGATGGAGAGACTTACTTCCCGGGGTGTGAAAAATCCTCTAAACTAGGTTGAAGAAAGAAGAACCATTCAGAAAATGTTAAAAAATTAAAGAAACACGGAATTGTATATTTGATACTTTTTACGATAATGAATTCCTGAATATTCATTTGGCGGCAAAACTTTATATATGCTGAACAATAAAGAAAATATGTCCGATGGTGTATAACGTCATAATGACATATGAGAAATCCGAGGTGAAAACGAGGCTGCCAAGGTGGACGCCAAGCAATCTTAGGGAAATTAATTTCCCTCGCAGTGAAATAACCAGAGAGCCGGGTATCTCCCGCTCGAAGGTATACAGGTGAATAAAGTGGGAGGAGAATGAACCCTGAACGGCCGCCCTCGTTCAGGATGCCCCTTCACCAATACAGCTGAAATTCGTAGAAAGACCTACAGCTCCCGCTAACAAGCCGCACGGCCAAGAAAACGACTACATGGACACGGGATTCACCACAGAACGTTATCAAAGAGAAGCTGAACAAACGACATTGCCAAAATCGCCTGCAGTCGCCCAGCTGTATGTGGAGACCGCACGGGAAGCTCCAGGTGTAAATATCATCATCCTTTTTAATTTTGTTGATAGAGTTGTCTATACATGTCAATGCCCTATACGCCATATTTTATGTTCTGATTATCTATTATTATTTACTTTTCAGATATGACAAACATTATGAAACGGCGAGGAGTGGCCACGTGACCAATAAAAAGTGGGGTGGATTTTCGTGCATGGTGTTGGTGAACTTGCCGAAAAAGAAGGGAGTTTCAGTTTAGACAGATATTTTGAAATTGTTAAAGAAATATTTCTCCCATCAACACGTTGCTATCCTTTGGCCTTCCCAGAAACCATATTCGTGCGGGATAAATGCCCACTACACACTCAAGGGCAGTTACGATGATCAAAACCACATGGAGGTCCCTCAGCCGCCGAGCAAGGT
>NC_061828.1:22917193-22922193 GCF_019202785.1 Penaeus chinensis | reverse complement strand
TATATACACCGATATGCATGCAGGGCTTGCAGCAGATTTTGTCCTAACATGGATGGAATAGCTTTGTCTGAAGTACCAGCACTGGAATTTTTAGTATTTCCATTTCTGATCCACTTCAGACAGAAAGGCCAGGCATGTTAACCTCGCAGAGGACGTGGCTTCATGAAGCTGAAACGTAATGATAGCACGCGCGGTACATTATTCAAAAGGTAGGCAGCTTTATATCAAATAGACATTATATTTTAGAATCATTCACTGAATTTTCTCTATACTTAGAGTCGAATGTGTCCATGTATCTGACGTCATTCTAGTTCGACATTTCGGAGAATGAAACGCTCCAGAGCGCCCTCCCCGTGCAAGAACACCGCGCCATCACGACTGCATTGTCAAGTCAAACTAAACAATAATGTTTCGTGGCCTGTCTCTCGCTTTATACACGTTGAAGGTTCGAACGGACTCCGTATTTGTCATGAATTAATTGCATGACATTGTGCTGAGTGACCCCAGCTTTCACCTCTTTGCGCAACCCATCGATATGTATGTTACTCCGATTAGGCTGGCATTAGACATTTTGAACTGCACCATACATGATGTCAGGACATTGGCATTCAGGGATTCTCTCTCTCTCTCTCTCTCTCTCTCTCTTCTCTCTCTCTCTCTCTCTCTCTCTCTCTCTCTCTCTCTCTCTCTCTCTCTCTCTCTCTCTTTCGCTTTCCATCTACCTACCCGTCTGCCACATCGACATGCATATGAACACACCCACTCACATTGTCCCGCTTATGCTTGAGGTCAAGTAAATATATGAAGCCATCAAGTTGGAGCTGAAATCGAGAACTTGTTAAATATTCTGACTGATATCAAAGTCATTTACCTAGATTTGGTCGCTAGTGTTCTTGACCCAAATATGTTCTTCATGTCTTGATGATGTCCGTTTTATATTTTTCCCGCTGACCCTATAATTGACTCGGATTCTTTTTCCATGTACGTTTACAGAGAAAGATGTAAATGTGTGTCACCGGTGCTGCCTCGTATGTTGTTTCATCAACACAAAGCATTTACTCGAAATATAATAAAGATGATGATGAAGACAGTGATATTGAAAATAAAAATAATATAGTAGTATTAATAAGAATAAAAAATAGATGGTAATAACAACAATAATAATAATAATAAGGTAAACCTATGTAGAATCCTGCATCACATCAAGCTACAGATTATGTGCGCGCGCACGCGCGTGTGTGTGTGTGTATGTGTATAGACATTTAGGTGAAACTTTCATGTAGAAAAAACACAAAACCCTAATCTGGACCTAATGTAGTAGTTTTGATAAAGCAAAATAAAAAATATTCAATTGATCCATTAACGCTAAGTGCGTGACTGCAATACTGTTGCCTTTGCCTGCGATGTAGTAATATAATATATCCACTCTCGCTAACATGAAATCTCCATTATGGCTTCGACGAGTGTTCCCCATCCGGAAGAGCCCGGAGCCCAAAGAGCAAGAATGGGATACTTTACTGCTCCGTACCATAAAATCACTGAATCATAATAATTCCAAAGGCCTAACAGTGCTCTCTGAGTTATTGCAGAGAACATGAGGTATCTCTAATACTCCTTATTCTCAAATCAGTATTTCATTTATTCCATCTTTGGCTCTGACTGCTCCATTCTTAGAAGCATAACCAACGCATCGAGCATTCTTTCTCGCCTCAAAATGCTTTGCGGCAAAATGCAAAAATGAAACTATCTTTACTGCGTACTAAAATCGACTCTACCGATGTTTTTTTTTATTCGGGGGTATGTGCTAAGCCAGCGGCACTCCAGCCCTCAGCTCCCTGGCATGCTGGCACAAACAGACAAACGAATACTGCAAACAGACCACCAGGATGCCGGCATTCCATCGCACGCCTTCGTGTAGTGGAAGTTTACTTAGAATGATAATACTAAAGTTTTATTATTTTCCTGGACAAGCACGTACCTGTTTGCGTATACTAAAGCTCGGCCACGGGTAGCGTCTCCTGGCAGACAAATATGTCCATGGAATAAGACTGATTTTTGTGACATTTTCTTAGTGGCTGCTCATAATTTTGTTTGTTTGTGGCTGTACACCCTTACACAAGGGCTCTCGTTTTCGTGACTACTGGTTCTTGTAAATGATACCGCCTCAAGTGCTTCACAAAGCTTGTCGCGAAACGCCGCCAAATGTATTACGAAACTACAAAAAATGTAAAGTATTAGTTACTGACGATCTTTTATATCAGGTTAGCAATCTAGGGAGCAGTACTTCTATCCTCTCTTAGTTTTGCTGAGGTCCTCTTCGGCCTTAGAAGATATTCTGTTCTGCATAGCCTCCAGAAGTATTTGGACACACACATACACCTTAATGTGCGTGTGTATTTACATACATGTATCTTACAGAGAGAGAGAGAGAGAGAGAGAGAGAGAGAGAGAGAGAGAGAGAGAGAGAGAGAGAGAGAGAGAGAGAGAGAGCGAGAGAGAGAAAGAGAGGTGCATGCCTCTCTCTCTCTCTGTTCTCTCGTGACCTGTCTTTAAAGAGTCTTAGATAACTTGACAATCAGGAATTCACAGACCTGTCAGTTGTATATTGATCCAGTGTATGATAATGTCACATAATAATTTCTAAAGTGATACAGGGAACAAACATTATAAGCGAAAGCTCCTACGCACACTCCCATGTGCTCCGAGGCCCCGTAGGCAACACTTGTGTAACTGTTTACTTTCAAAGGAAAGGCACTCAGTGAGGAGGATATTGGTGGAGGCTGAAGAGGCTGAAGAAAAAAGCAAAGAGGCAGATATTTGCTTCTGTGGAAGGTACGCCACACGGATACCTGTGCGTGCATTTTAAGACCAACACAAAGCTTCGGACATATGGGGATAAGAATTGCTGGGTCTCTCAGGCCCCAAAAATGGACCCTTACAATAAGACACACGGATCAATAGAAATGAAAATTGGGAGAACTCACGTTTATGTCAGATGCAAGGACGAGAACATTTTTGCTCATATAACAACTACCGGTGCAGGTGATGAAAAGCTTTGGGAAAAGGAAATTGTACGAATGTCTTTGTGTTTGATGTCCCAAGGGAAATGACAGCGTACAGTGAACGTACCATTCATGCGAAACGCATGAAGGTTAATGGAATGATGACCCAGAGAGTCACCATAACGTACGGGAGGGAGGTAATCCCCAAAACTATTGAATGGTTGAGGCCATGGCACCCATTAAGTATGCCGTCTACAGATCCCTGACACCATTTTGCTCTAATTGCTCAAAGTGGGGCGACGGAACACGTGCTTGCCCACGAGACCCGCCGCGATGCCGGTACCGCGCTCCTCATCACGGAAGTTCAGAATGTGCAGAAGAGATTTCCGAAGGAAAAATAAAAGTCCCTCGGGAATGCGTGAACTGCCGACAAGAGCATAATGCCAATTCTCCATTGTGCTCTTTCACACAAAGGACAGCACAATTAATAGTTAAAAAAGTAGGCAGCCTGCACCAAACAAGTCGATTTCAGCCCCGCACTTTGACGATGTGCGGGAATTCCCACACCTGCAGAAGTCACCAGTGATGACACCTGCGAAGAAAGCCATGGCACCGGCCACAGTACCGGCACCTGCAGGTGTTCAGTAATTTCTTGAAATGTAGTACCTGGGATATAAACAGTTTACAGAAACATAATCCAACTTTCTCCCAGTGCCTTCATTCTGAAGATGTTGATGTGTGCTCGTTATGCAAAAAATGCGGGATATCGCTAATTCCTGTACGAGAGGACTTGATTTTCACATAAAGAACTCAATTTCATTGAAAGTGATTGATGACAATCGTGACAACACCTGTTCAGAATATCTTAATATTAAAATATTTTTGATGGTCATTAATTTATATAATCCACATGATAGTACATGATACATTGTGATACATTGTCTTAGTGTATCGGAATTCTAATGCAAGTCATCCTCTCCTAAGCTCTGAGGGATGCGCCATAGGCAAAATGGGTAAGATTTACTATCTCCAAAATACACCTATTATGTACCTTAGAAAAAGCTCATCTGGGCGGGAAATTAGACGCTATACCTTTATACGACCAGCGAGCACTCCCATGCACTGAAAAAATCATTCCTTTCTTAGTCAGTGATCATTGGGCATTAAGTAGAACCCTTCCTCTTTACAAATGAAACCCATCCCAGCCACGCCTTCAATACCACCTTGCTACTAAATATCATGATGAATTCACTGAAAGGATTGCCTACCACCCATGATCTTTTTTAATGAAACTCTTTGCCAACATCATTGCCTAACTACAATCTAAAAAACAACAACTAAAAATTTATCTTTATCCTTTAGACGTAGACGTGCGCAACTACTGAACAAAGACCCTGAGATAAAACTGCTTACAAGGCTCATGATCTACAGTAAGTCAGCTACAACACACAACCTGTACTTAGCTAGGGAATTGTGTTTCTTAAGTAAAAAGATCAATGGGATAATAACTCGAACACGGGAGGAAAGATTTAATGCCTGGAAGAATCAATCGACTCCATGACACCCATGAGTAGTGTATGGAAGGAAATCAGCAAGATTAAAGGCAATACTTACAGTATAACAGGCCACCCACATCCAGAAAGGGTAGCTTCATCTCTACTAAAAAATATATATTGTCTCATATTATCCATACGCAGGTACTCTCTTATATTAAACCATAACACGAAACTGACTATCAGTGCCACGTCTTAGATGAACCAATGCATCATTTACAAGGCAAAAACTCCTTGAAGCCATTAAGACTGGCAAATCCACTGCTAGAATTACTTACAACATCATCCAACTTCTTGCAAAGGTACAGGTAAAGGGGAGAAATCCTTTTTCTTGATCACTTCAACTTAAACTATACGACAGGCATCTTGCCTACCACTCCATTCCCATCCCAAAACCAGGACGGCTTGACGAATATAGACCAAATTCTCCGACAGCCTGCCTAAC
>NC_061828.1:22909693-22912193 GCF_019202785.1 Penaeus chinensis | reverse complement strand
TTCACTGTATCTATAACAAATATCGTGACGATTGATATTCTCAGTGACCTGGCCAGACAACACAAAAGGCCGCACCCTTTTCGTGAAATGCAGCTGAAAAGTGATCGAGAAATACAACCGTTTCTGTCGCGGGGTCACAAAAGGACGAATCATTGCTCGAATTAATTTCAGAAGATTAAGAGAAGAATACCATGGCATGATAAAAACAAAAAAAATAGAAAAACGAAAAAGCGGCATACACACACATGTGTGTGTGTGTGTGTGTGTGTGTGAGTGTGTGTGTGTGTGTGTGTGTGTGTGTGTGTGGGTATGTGTATATATAAATATATATATATATATATATATATATATATATATATATATATATGCGTGTGGGTGGGTGTGTATTACAGGGATAGTTGTTAAGAAAATATGCGAAATATAAAATACCCAGAGAAAATAATATGTAAAACGGAAGTAGCAAAAGAGTAAGGTCTATGAGAATGACAAAGCAGAAAATGATGCGCCATAACTGGACCCGCGAATAAGGGTAATTTTACCGCAAATTAGAAGAGTTTCATCTGAAAGCAAACTGAAGCATCAACAGTAAAACTAAACACACAGAGAGTAAATCAAATGCATCATACAGTAAGTAAAAAAGAATGTATGTATGTTTGTATGTATGTATGTATGTATGTATATGTGTGTGTATGTGTGTATGTAAGTATGTATGCGAAAATGTATGAGCGCAAATAAACACATACAGGAACATAAATATCCACACAAACAATTGCACGCTTACATACAAATAAACTCACCCACACAAGTAAACACACACCTACTCTGGGCCCACTATACTTGGGCCAAAGTATACAAGGAATTTAAAGTCGTGATTGTACAAAAGGGTTATAGTCTGGTGAGCCAACATTACCAGTAGTCCTCTCCACCAGAGTGAATGATAACAATGAGCCGATTTCAGTTTTCGACGAACAGCCGCAGCTCGTGATGACGCCACATTCGTGCACGGAGACCTGGATTGTGAGTTTTCGTTTCTTTTCTTCTCTTTTCTTTTTGTTTTATTTTTGATTCATGGAACTCATGAAAAGGCCTATATCCAGGCTGCTGTTATAATACAATACAAAAGTGATATTTGACAAGATAGTTATCATTCACTGAATATCAGGTTTCTTAAATGCCCTGAGTCCACCATTTCACAAGTTACATACATATGTAAATGATGGTATTCTTATTCTTTGCATTGATAATTCAGTCCTCTAATGAGAAGACATTCTTTTCTCATGATTGATATTAAGATAGAGTATGATTCGTTCTTTTTATTTTAATACTATGATACAATAATATGGTGTAGATAAGCACACAGTGAGCATCACTCTGTTTGATGAAAGGGAAGGTGAGAAGGCAAGAGAGGGAGGCGGGGGAGGGCTGTGAAGGCGATGCCGTAGGACGGAGGCGCCGCCGGAATCGCCGGATGAGAAGCGTCGCGTACGGGCGGCGGGGCGGCGTCATTAGCGGCGGAAGGAGTAGCCGGTGCTGGGGGGAGGAGGGGCGCTGTACTGGGGCCGCGCTCCTGAAGCGGCTGCGGCGTCCTCCTGGCGGGCCTTTTCGATCTGGGCAATCGCGTGGGCGGGGAGGGGGTGGGGTGTGGGCAGCAGGTCGGACTGGGGCTGGTAGCCAGCGCCGTCGGCGACGAAGCTGAATACGGCGGGAGTGCCATCAGGGAAGGTGAAGCTGAAACAGATAAAGATTTGTCACTTTCACGGCTGGCGTTGCCCTCTGTCGGTGGGGAGACATAGGGGGCGTATACACTAGCTCTTCCTTTTTACGAAATGAGGCCACTCACCTCCATCCGCCCTGCGAGGCCACGGCGCCGAGCTCGCCCTGGGGAGCGCCCTGCTCCTGGCGGCTGATGCCGTCGCCAGTCTCGAAGTTGAAGTTGTAGTTGCCGAACTGATCAGGTCCTTCGCGGTTGTCCACGAGGATGGGGACGACGGGGCCGCTGCCGTAAGTGGGTGCGGGAGTGGGCACACTGTAGCCCTGCGGCGCCGCGGCCGCCACCGCAAGGAGAGCACAGATTACTGCCTTCTGCAAATCGATATGGTATATGAATTCGCCATGGGTTAGAATATCTAGTAATGTCTCTTTAGATATATGTTTACCACGGGTATGACCCCGGCACCCTGTGGTGTGGTTCAAAAATATATATATATATTTTTTATGAATGTGCACAAAGTCAAAGATGTAGATGATTTTCATAAAAAAAGAAGTGTAGATGATATGATAACTAAATTCATTATAGGAACATCTGTAACTTGACATATGACTGTGTCACCTGCGTTACACATAGTGAATGAGAGCAAAGTGCTTCTTACCGTGAACATTTTCAGATATCGTTCAGTCGACTGTGATGGTAGCTCGAGATTGAAGGCTTATATACCACGAGGCTCCACCCACCTCTGGGTCAGCCTCTCGCTCCCGTTTCCCCCTTTTCCTTCGCGATGCC
>NC_061828.1:22897193-22902193 GCF_019202785.1 Penaeus chinensis | reverse complement strand
CAAACGCCCTTTTCTTCTTCTTCTTCTTCTTCTTCTTCTTCTTCTTCTTCTTCTTCTTCTTCTTCTTCTTCTTCTTCTTCTTCTTCTTTCTTTTTTTTTGTTTTTTGTTTTTGCTTAGTTTCCTTTCTGCAAAATGATTTCCTTCTGTCTTCCTCCAGACAGGTTTGGGTGGATGTGCGAAATAGAACTAGTAGCATATAAATATAAATATAAAGATCTATATAAATATAGATATAGATATAAATATATTACGTATATACATATATATAAATGTATATATATGCTCATATATAAATCATGTATATATATATATATACAGACTTACATATACACATATGTATGTCCCTGTGTACACACACACACACACACACACACACACACACACACACACACACACACACACACACACACACACACACACACACACACACACACACACACACACACACACACACACACACACGCACATACACACACACACACA
This sequence comes from Penaeus chinensis, assembly GCF_019202785.1. Taxonomy (NCBI): domain Eukaryota; kingdom Metazoa; phylum Arthropoda; class Malacostraca; order Decapoda; family Penaeidae; genus Penaeus; species Penaeus chinensis. The sequence continues at coordinate 22,901,709 of NC_061828.1, read as the reverse complement.
TGTACGTATATATACTTATACATAGATTGGCAGGTAGATATGTATGTATTTATCTTTACGAAAATATTGATATTATCATGATATTAATGTTAACACTTATTATCATCATAATTATTTGGAGTTCTTATTTCATTTTTTATATACAGATTAATAGTTTTTATTATCATCATTGTTATTATCATTACTACTTTTGTCATCATCGTCATCATTATCATTATCATTAACATTATCGGTATTAGTATCATTATTATCTTCATTATCATCATCCTCTTTATTATCACCGTCAACGTCATCACCATCATCATTATCCTCATAAATATCAGTCTTCTTCTTATTAGTATCATTATCATTTTAGTGTAATTATTAATACTATTACTAGTAATATTACTGATATTATTACTACTACGACTACTACTACTATTTTTATTTTTATAAGTAGTAGTAGTAATAGCAGTATCATTATTTTCATTATATTATCATTCTTATTATCATTATTACTATTAATAGCATTATTATCTTATTGTCATCAACATCATCATCATCGTCGTCATCGTTATCATCATCATTACTACTACTACTGCTTCTGCTATTGCTACTACTATCGTTACGATTATTGCAATTGTTATTTTCTCGTCTTATTTTTTATATTGCTACTTTTTCATTATTATTATTAACATGGATATCATTATCATCACTGCATTTACAATCACGATAATAACTGCAACAATGCAAATACTATTATTTGTTACGATAACCATTACTGTAATTACCATCACTATTAATTACATCACCAAAGAAATGTTTCTCAACTTCTGTACTACAAACAGCTGCGGGAATTGCAAATCATATTCAGCGCCGACACACAAGTCTTTCTCACATATCCTTATAAGGATGCCTGGGGGAGCCAGCTACTTGAGTCTTCGCCGAGGATTTTGCTCTCTTCCGCGGCTCAGTCTGGGTTTTCAAACAGGCGTCCCATTAGCTGTTCCAGGTATACTTTGGGTTTTGCATGATTTAACTGATCTTTTTATATTATAGAATATCACGCACTAATATATATATGTATATATATTTATGTATATACATATATATATATATATATATATGTGTGTGTGTGTGTGTGTGTGTGTGTGTAGAGATATGTGTGTGCGTGTGAGTGTGTGTGTGTGTGTGTGTGTGTGTGTGTGTGTGTGCGTGTGAGTGTGTGTGTGTGTGTGTGTGTGTGTGTGTGTGTGTGTGTGTGTGTGTGTGTGTGCGTGTGTGTGTGTGTGTGTGTGTGTGTGTGTGTGTGTGTGTGTGTGTGTGTGTGTGTGTGTGTGTGTGTGTGTACATTTATATATATATATATGTATATATACATATATGTACGTATGTATGCATATACACGTACATGTGCATATGTATATATATATATATATATATATATATATATATATATATATATGTACACACATAACAGACACACACACAATATATATACACACATATGTATTTACATATATGTGTGTGTGTGTGTATGTGTGTGTAGATATAGATATGCATATACATATGCAAATAAATATGTACTTTTACACACACACACACACACACACACACACACACACACACACACACACACACACACACACACACACACACACATATGTACATATGCATACGTCGAGATCGATATTCATTCGACATTTAAAATGTGCATTGGTTACAATTATAAAAATGTTTAGACCACCCTGAATAACCAAATTCCACTGAAAAATTTATTTACGTATTTCTATTTTTGAAGACATATCAGAACAGCAAAATGTTGTGTTAGAACTAATTGAGTAAATTATAATAATTATCTATAAACTATAAATGGTTTGTTTGTATAATGCTCGCAACTCCATTGGAGGGAAGGGAGCAAGCAGGGATATTCTTATCCGTTCTTCAGATGGGTCTTTGCTCTCCTCCTGCACACAGGTATGTTCAATGTCGATCATTCAAATCTTGTTTTACCCGGAAGTTGAGGGTTGTAATGCTGGATAAGTGAATTGATATAAATGAGGAATCCATATGTATTGAATTGTGGTAATTCAGACAGGTCTTCGTTCTCCTCCCGCAAACACAGAGAAAAAGGTCGGGGAAAATTTGTGGTGAACAGGCCATGATTCTGCCAGCCCAATGTCGGTATTTTTTTTTTTTTTTTTTTTTTTTTTTTTTTTACTTTTTTTTTTCTTTTTGAGGCATGGATAAAACAGAATCAATCAAAGGAGACAATTCCCACTGTGTATATGTCTATGTATGTATATATATTTATATATATATATATAAATATAGATGTGTCTATGTGTATATATATATATAAATAGATAGATAGATAGACATATATACAGCAATAATATAATTAGTGAGACCAGTTATGGATATTGTTTTTCATCTACCTCTTGGTTATGTACAGTATATACAGTGAAAAGGATCATACATGTTTATTGTTTTGTATGAATTATTCATTGTAGTATTTAGAATTTCCCTAAATTAGCTAAAAAAAAAAAAAATAATGCAAATGCATGCACTACCACCTCTGTCTAAATCTAACCCTGCAAATCGAATCAAGACTGCCTACTGAAGGAAAGGATCCGAGCCGGGCAGATTTTCCTGCTATTGACGTTTATCTCCAAGAAACGTCTCTAAGCCAACGGAAAAAAAGCCAAGAAAGTGGTTGTTTCTAAAATTTCAGTTGCAGAAGTGAAAAGAATAAGTGATACTTTGGAAAACTATGAACCTAATCGAAGAGGAAAGTGTGGAAGAAGGTCTGTCTCCTCAGAACGCTTGTAAATATGGTTGGACAAGATGGCTGAAAGTCATCTATGATAATCTGGCTAATAAATTGAAGAACTATGATGTCCAGTGAAAGCCCTCTACAGTCAGACAAAAGTTGAATGAGATGGGACCAGCTAAGGTGCTAAAACTAACCATAACCATGAGGAAGAAACAACTGGCCTGTGCCAAGGGTCAGAAGGAAGTTTAGGAAAAAGTAAATCTCACTTATTCCTTGACTACGTTTCTATATGATTCAAACATAATTTAGTGAAATACGTTTGCATGCATGAATATAATATATGTTAGTTACAAAATGTTACATCTAATATGATGTTCATGTTTGGTTCAAAAGCGAGATCAGAAAACCGTCACGTTGGAGATGGAGTTCATTTGAATGTTCCAGTCATATTGTATCTTTTATTGTTATTTTTATTTGCAGGTTTGTTTCTCTAATGTATCTACGGAATATACTGATGAACAGATGAAAACTAGTTAAAAGAACCACCTTAAAGAAGAGCCACCCTGACTGCCAGAGAGCACAAGAAAAATTTTCTGCCAATATCTTGGTGTGGTCTGTGATCTCTGTCATGGTTACTGGAAGATTACAGTTAGTAAGAGGTTATCTAAATGAAGATATCGTGACATCATTGATAGACATCTGTCCCAAGTGCATGAGTGATTCTCAGCTAATGATTGCTTTTCTATGTAGAATGATTGGCGGTTGAACAAACAAACACACACACACACACATACACACACACACACACACACACACACACACACACACACACACACACACACACACACACACACACATATATATATATATATATATATATATATATATATATATATATATATGTATATATTATGTTTATATAATATGTGTATGTATAGGGAGACAGAGTCAAAGAAATTCGAAATTCAAGAACTAAAATTAAACACTTTCAGGGGAACCAAGAAATAGTGATTGCAGCATTTGTTGACTTACTTAAAGAAAGAAACCAAACATTCCCATCCTGTGGCCTTCCCATGTAGATGATGCACACTACAACGTCGCAGTCTCTCCCATTACCCTATTTACAATTGTGTATGCGCTTGGGGCTGGGCTTGAGCAAGGTGTAGAGGTTAAAATATCTTTCCATAATAAGCTGGCTGCCTGTGTAGATCTGATATTTAAGTTTCTTTATATTAATTAGTTTTATGCTGATATTTGCGTTGTGTTCACATCAAGCACAAAGGCATTAGGCTTTAAGTACATGGGAATGCCAGAGGATGTCGTGAAAACACGGGAGGAGGGGTCAAAAATAATAATAAGCAATTTCGAGTACATACTTATGTGGATAATTAACCTCGATAAAAGTGAGTGCAGAAAAGAAAAAATAGGAAACATAGCACCTTGTAACAATTAATATAACATATCGGGGAGCTGAGCATATACATATATTACGCATGGAAATTGTTTACTCAGCCAAAAGAAATTAGAAATAGAGTATTGCGTAGCATTCCGGGGCATTGTAGACTATTTGAGGATAACGTTGAAAATACAAATAGTGCGAGACAAGCCGAAACTGAAACTGACATTCAAACACGATTATCTGTTATGTTTGGCCCTTAGGATTACCCCTGATTATATACCTTTAGTTTATAATGACGTTTGAATTCCCTTTTTCACAAGAAAATGTGTAATTCTCATCTATGATTACAATAGGTTTCAAGT
>NC_061828.1:22867193-22872193 GCF_019202785.1 Penaeus chinensis | reverse complement strand
TGCAGTGCAAATGTAGTCAGTGCTTCGATACGCCCATGCAGGTATGATTTATGATTTGTTAAGTATGCTAAATAAAAAATATTTCTGAAAAATCCAATTACTTGCGTTATTGTGTACTTAACGACCTAAAAAGGATTCCATAATAGGTCAAGAAGCTGCCGCATCTTCCTTTACAGTCTGCGTTAATGTTCCGAAAAACTATCAAAGAGTAATGAGGATCCCTCTGGTTTATCGAGGACAGAGGGAAAGAAGCTCTCCCATCCCCTGTCTAAGAGGCTGCTGAGGCTCTTCGTATCATCTGCAGCATCACCAGATACCCTTTTATTACCACCTGGCAGCGCACCTGTAATTCTCGCCAGCTGACCTGCTACTTGCGAAGGTAAACAGGCACTTTAATAAAAAGGGGATCATGACGAGGGAGATATCCAGAAGAATGCGTATGGATGTATGTTTTGCATGTCTTTGTTCTATTTGATTTTTCTAGTGTTTATTCTAAAGAGTAATCTAATGATTAAAAGAGGGAGCTAAAGAAAAGCTCAAAATTCACACCTACTTGCTAAAAGATTAAACATTTAAGTATCGGATAAGATACTTCACATTCAACACTCACAAAAAATCACAGGTTGTAAAACCCAAAAATCTACTTCATAAATTCCAGCAAAATACACGGTGGCCTTTCTTGAACCACGAACAGCGTCCAACCTGTAATCGAGATATACTCACATTCTCGACTCTACATAATTTTATGTGCATAGTTAATTTGGTAAACGTAAAACCAGTAACAAAAAGAAATACACTGTATTATTATTATTATTATTATTATTATTATTATTATTATCATTATTATTATTATCATTATTATTATTATTATTATTATTTTTATTATCATTATTGTTAATATTATTATCATCATCATTATTATTATTATCTTTATCATTACTATTATTGTTATTGATATTATTATTATCATTATCATTATTATTATTATTATTATTATTATTATCATTATCTTTATTATCATTATTATCAACGTTATCATTATTTCATTATTATTATCATTATCATTATTATTATTATTATTATTATTATTATCATTATCATTATTACTATTACTATTATTATTATTGTTGTTATTATCATTATTATCATTACTATTATCATTATCATATTTTTTTTTTTAGTTATCACTTTTAATTGCCATTATCATTCTCAAAGTTATTGTTCTTATTATTATTATCATTACTATAATAATAATAATGATTATTATCATTAGTAGTAGTAGTAGTATCATCATTATTATTGGTGTTGTTGCTATTATCAATGGTATCATTATTACTGCTACTACTATCATTGTTATCATCATTATCATTATTGTTATTATCATTATCTTTGTTATCGTTATCATTATTATTTTTATTATTATCATTATTATTATTATTATTATTATTATTATTATTATTATTATTATTATTATTATTATTATTATTATCATTATTATTATTATAATAATTATTATTATTATTGTTATTATTATTATTATTATTACATTTTTTACTATTATTGTTATTACTATTATTATTATTATTATCATTATTATCATTGTTATTATTATTATTATTACTATCATTATTATTATTATCATTATTATCATTATTATTATTATCATTATTATCATTATTATCATTATCATAATTATTACTATCATTATTATTATTACCATTATTATTGTCGTTGTTGTTGTTGTTGTTGTTGTCGCTGTTGTTATCATTATCATCATTATTTTCATTATCATCATTATTTTCATTATCATCATTATTATCATTATCATTATTATCATTATTATTACTATTATTTTTTTATTATTGTTATTATTGTTATTATTATCTTTTTTATTACTATTATTATTATTATTACTATTATCATTATTATTACCATTATTATTATCTCTATTGTTATTACCATTACTTTTATCATTTTTATCATCAATATGATTAATATTATTATAATTATTATCATTATTACTATTATTATTATTATTATTATTATTATATTATCACTATCATCATCACATCATCATCATTACCATCACCATCACCACGATTTTTATCACTATTAACAATATCATTATCATTATCATTGTCATTGTCATTGTCATTGTCATTGTCATTGTCATTGTCATTATCATTATCATTATCACTGTTATTGTAATTGTCACTTATTGTCATTGTTATTGTCATTGTCATTGTTATTGTTATTGTCATTGTCATCATCATTAATAAAATCATCATTATCACCACCATTATTATCACTATTAACATTGTCATTACCATTTTCATTGCCATTACCCTTGTCATTGTCATTGCCATTGTCATTGTCATTGTCATTGTCACTGGCCTTGTCATTATCATTATCATTACCATCATCATTATCAACACCATCTTTATCTCTATTATCATTAACATTGTCATTGTCATTGTCATTGTCATTATCATTATCATTGTCATTGTCATTATCATTATCACTGTTATTGTAATTGTCACTGTCATTGTCATTGTTATTGTCATTGCCATTATCATTGTCATTGTCCTTGTTATTGCCATTGTCATTATCATTATCATCACAATCATTATATCATCACTGTTTCTTGTTTATCCTTAATTTTATCATAGATATTAATATTTTCATCATCATAACTATTATTATTATCATTACTATTGTCACCATTACTATCACTACTCTCATCACTGTTATCATTATTATTGATATTGATATATCATCATTGTTATTGTTGTTTTTGCTACCATTATTGTTGCCAGCATCATTATCATCATTATTATCATTATCATTATCATTACTTTTAATAGAGGCATTAGTAGTAGTACGATTGCTATTACTCTTACTAGCATCACTATATTTATAATCACCATCATTTTCGTTACTGTTACTTCTACTACTACTACTTATATGGTCATTGCTGTTATCGTTATTGAGAAATATTGCAACAATGATTATCAAGATCATCATAATCATTGTTGCTGTTTTATTTATCTTTTCTCAGTTGTTGTTGCTATCATTTTTGCCATTACCCTTACCCTCGTTTTATGCTTGTTTTGACGTTTTGTCTTTCCTCTTGCAACAGTGCTAAAGTGGTTTTGCAAAATACACCAACATAAAATATATAATGAATTAATAAACTGCATAGGAGAGAAGAGAAAGGGAAATTAAATGATAGTGAAAATAATGATAGTAATAATAACAACAATAATAATAATTATTATTACTATTATTATTATTATTATTATTATTATTATTATCAATATTATTATCATTATTGTTATTATCATTATTATTATAATGATAGTAATGAGAATAGCAATACCAATAACAATAACAATGATAATAATTTTGTATTTTCATTCGTTTCTGCTTTCTTCAGGAGCACTCGTATATTTATGCAATCAAATGCAGTTAATTACAGTTGATTATTCCTGAATGTAATGAGTCACATTTCATACTAATGTTGAAGTGACGAGGTCTGGTTATCTACTTTGTCACGTTTTAAACTGATAAGTTGTAAATTATGGCCTTGTTTTTATTAAGTTTATTATTTCTCCGTTGCATAACAACGCCCATTCATGTGAAGTGTATGTCTTTTTATGGATTCATTTATAGACAGGAAAAGATACACTGTCGAAGTGACAGACAGACACACAGACAGACACACAGACAGACACAGACAGACACAGAGCCAGACACACAGACAGACACACAGTCAGACACAGAGCCAGACACACAGACAGACACACAGTTAGACGCACAGACAAACCAAAAATACAACCAAGCATATGTACCCACTGTAGCGTGAGGCTGCAGCGCCTCGTCTGCGCCGTCGCTGTGTCGGAGGCGACGGCGTCGGAGCCACAGGTAATTGCAGCAGTGTCATGCTGGCTGTGTTTCTGCTGCCCGGAGTGTTGTAACGTTGCTCGGGAGACGCTGTCATGCACGAACACACACACACACTTTGTCATGCTCGCAGGTTTCATGTGACATTTATAGTCGATAGATTTGATTATCCGTCCAGCTTGTCTGTGTGAGGAAACACTCGCTGGAAGGCAAAGTGGGACGCCCATATGGTGATATATCCCTCGGAGGAATGACCGAGGAATGAGGGAAGATCAAAGCCAGAACGACCACGTTTATGGCCACTGACCTGGCAGGTTTGACCTGCTTGTGCAAAGCCAATTTTGCACTTATCTATCTACGCATATAAATGTACCAAGACATAGACATAGACTTAAATAAATGTATACTGTATGCATGCACATATAAGCCGGTGTGTGTGTGTGTGTGTTTTTGCTATACAATACTTGAACATCTACTTATTTGCTCTGTATCCCAATGCAACATATGTGTCTACAGCTGTAGGCCATGCGTGTCCGGATCACAGTGTATGGTCTTTAGCGGTAAAAGCCCTGCGAAAAGACGAACGCTAACGTTGCTTGGCAGCTTCAGCACGCGCGCGAATGACTACAGCGACCTTCTTGATGCTTCTCTCGTCGAGACGACGTGACTCGAGGTGTAAAGCTGATTTAAGAGGCAACTTGAGCCCCGTATTATGCCATGACCACCTGCTTTGGCACGACTCGGAGGGCGGAAATTGCAGATGCGTCTTTTTGCATTGTTGCTCTGCTGTGCACTGCAATCTAAGAACACATCTTCTCAGGTGGGTGGTTCCGCAGGTTGATTGAGTGCGTCTTTTACATTCATTTCGTACTCGGAGGTCATTGACTTTAACCGATGGGAATGCCAAACGGAAATTGATAGACATCTGTTCCATCGAAGGAAATACAATGAAATCTTAGAAATCGTTATGTATGGTAATTCCGGCGACGCTTTGTAGTGCCGAAATATTCTACCATATTGATCATACAGTTCTAAACTACGAGGAAGCGACTTGCTAAAAAATCGTGTATATATATACAAATACATATATATATATA
>NC_061828.1:22847193-22849693 GCF_019202785.1 Penaeus chinensis | reverse complement strand
ATATATATATATATATATATATATATATCAGAGGTTCCCAAACTCTTCATGGAATCGACCCCTAGACGTGTACAAAACAAATATTAGTAATGATAAAGTACATTAGCGAGGAGAACTGCATACCGATATGTCATAAAATGTTACAAGGCTGCGATGCTAATGATGAACTTTAAAGTAACGTTTATCAAGTAATTTGGAAAAAAGAACATATGACTAAAAAAAAAAAGTCAGTGCATCCGTGTGGAAACAGGCATTACCAGAACGGTCTATTGTCTTGTGATTCGAAATGATTATAGATAACTATAACAATATTATTATCATTATGCTTCAATAAACAGATTATAAAATAAGTAGACAATATTAGAGACCTGTATCAGCAAGTTATATTTCAAATATTTGTATTTCTTAAACGAATTTCAGCTTTCGACCCAAAACTACAAACAGCCCGGCGTTTATCGACCCCTGTTTGCCCCCAGGCGTTTATCAACCCTTGGATAGTACCGACGATACCCAGGGGTCGAAATCGGCCACTTTTGAAATCCCTGAGATAAGATATGTTACGGGCAAGAAATCGGCCAAACAAGTTCCTTCTCAGTCGCCCTTACAAGTGAATCTCACTTAATGATTCCGCAGATCCATCTCCCAAAGCAGGACGCGGGTAGAATGTTGACCAGCATGAAAGCCTTGGAGATTCGTGTACATCACATTACACAGGGAATCATCTGACCCAACCTTGCGACAATATAAGGTATAGTCAATTATGTAAGATGATTGCTTTGCACGATGCGATGTTCTCGCCGTGTAATTATTTTATTTTTTCCAAGTCCGCATCTCAAGGATGGGAACTTCGTCAGCTTACTTTTGATGATATGACATTCTCTCTCTCTCTCTCTCTCTCTATCTATCTATCTATCTATCTATCTATCTATCTATCCATCGTTCCATCTATTCATCTATCTAGCTATCTATATATCTATCTATCCATCTATCCATCTATTCATCTATCTAGCTATCTAGCTATCTAGCTATCTATCTCTGTCTCTTTGTCTGTCTGTCTGTCTATCTGTTTGTCCGTTTGTCTGTCTGTCTCTTTCTTGCGCGCGGACGTGTGTGTGTGTGTGTGTGTGTGTGTGTGCCTTTGCGTGTATATTCATAATGCATAAAACATTTGTTTTGGGGAAATTTATGACCTGTATAGACGACCTGTACAGATGACTAACATTGGCCTCATGAAAGTTGTTCGTACGTTGAAAAATGAAAGTTGATTTACGTCCATTCAGAACACAAGAATTGATCAGATGTATTGTATCTATCTGGACCGAGCAACTTCTTTCTTTTAACTTCAAGAAAATGCCCATGACCTTATTTTTTCATTATCTAAGAGCAATTTCGCCGTTTGTAGCACCTGCCTCGACGGACGCTGCCAGAAGAGGAGCATAACGCGGTCTCGTCCGGAGGAGCAGCCGCGGCGGGCCGGGGGAGCCGCAGCCGACCTGGTCGTCTTCTCGGGAAAGAAACCGGTAGAAGATAAGACTAAAAGAACTAGTATAGTTCTTGCATGGAAAAAAGTAACGATGATGAAAACGCAAACAACATTGCTGACATTATGTTCATGCAGGCTGTAGCACCCACGGCGAGAAGAACATGAAATGCATAGGTGGTTACGCTGCTCTATCGGCTAATGGATGTTAAGTGCCCAGGAAAGCAAAATATGAAAGGCGCGCTTGGAGAAACGCGGCTGTTACTGCTTTTTCAGAGTGTCGGTCGTAACTGCACTTGCCGAACTCAAGGTTACGCTTTCCGAACTCTTCTTCAGCAGATGGCTTGACGATTTCCAAAATTCTGGCACGTGGTTAGACAGACCGACATTTCCATATGCAGGTGATCTAAAAATACCATATGCCTATCTGTGCACACACACATATATATACATATACGTATTATGTCTGTTTATCACTCTATTTATCCATCTCTCACTCTATATAAAATTTATCTAAATCTATCTGTCTTTCTACGTATACGCAGACATATATATTTATATATATATATATATATATATATATATATATATATATATATATATACGTGTATATATACATATATATATATATATATACACACACAGTGTGTGTGTGTGTGTGTGTGTGTGTGTGTGTGTATGAGTATGTGTATGTGTGTGTGTGTGTATGTATAAATATCTATATGTGCATTTGTGTATATATATATATATATATATATGTGTGTGTGTGTGTGTGTGTGTGTGCGTGATTGTGTGTGTATGTGTGTGTGTGTGTGTGTGTGTGTGTGTGTGTGTGTGTGCATATATATATATATATATATATATATATATATATATATGACTGCCTCGATGGTCCAGTGGTTAGAGCACCGACCCTCAATTCTCCGCCACAGCAGTCGTAAAAGTGCCTCCGCTCTAACTGCTAGCTCGTGCCTGATCCCACGGCGAGAAAACGACATATCGCCTTGAGAAGTCAAACGC
>NC_061828.1:22839693-22844693 GCF_019202785.1 Penaeus chinensis | reverse complement strand
TATGTTTTTTATTTGTAGGTAATTTTTGAGTGGCTGTCTATGGATATTGTAGGTTGGGCATATTGTTAGGAGATGGGTTATTGTGAGGATATTGGTACAGTGAGGGCATCGTGGAGGAAATTTTTTCTATATAGGGAGTGAGGTGGGTGATTCTTGTAGCGTTGACCCTAAGGCGGGCCAACATCACTTCCTCCCTTCTTTCCTTCCTGTGGGATGTGTCCCACAGTTCTATGGTTGGTTATATTTTTTGTGTGAGTTGGAGGTTGGTCCACTCACTTTGCCACAGGAGATGTATTTTTGTTTTTATAAGAGACACAAAACACCTGAGATCTGTACGAACTATGGTAGTGTCCAGATCGTCAGTTGACCCGGCTAGTTTGTCAGCCTGTTCATTACCATGGGTACCAGAGTGACCTGGTACCCATATTAGCTTGATTGATTTGTTGGCACCGTGTAACTTACGAATGATATTACCCAGCAATTCATTTTTAGTGGCTTCTAAGGATTTAATAGCTTTAAGTGAACTTCACGAACCGGAAAAAATGACTTTTCTATCGTGGGTGGTCGATAGTGCAAAATCAATAGCTTTATCAATGGCAAAAAGTTCAGCAAGAAAAATCGATGCATGATTCGGCAGTCTAAACTTTAGTTCACATTCAGTCGACCATACACCCGCACCTACACATTCTTCTGTCTTGGAGCCGTCGGTATATATATGAAAAAAAGGGAGATGTTTAATAAGGATCTCTCTGAACCTCTGGCGTACCTCACCCTCCGGCGCCATGGCCTTGGCTGATGGAAGCCAGGCTTCCATGATAGAAAAATTGGGGGTTTCCCATGGCGCTATATTTGACTTAACCAGGGTATCTAGAGATCTATACCGACTTTCTCGACGAGGTCGTGGAGTCTCGTGGCAAAGGGCCTAGTGCCTCCATTGCCATTAGGGTGGCTCGGGTCTCGAGCCACCTTTGCGGCATAGGTCAGTGCTAACTGGCCGCGTCTGAGTCGGAGGGGAGGTACTCCTGACTCCACCTCAAGACGCTCGATCCGAGTACATTTCAGGGCTCCAAGACACACACGCAAACAAGCATTCTGCACAGCATCCAAACCTTTCAAACTTGTTTTCGATGCCGAGCCATACACGATTGACCCATAATCTATTTTAGACCTAATCAGGGCTTTATATACCATTAGCAAAGACTGACTATCAGCTCCCCATTTATTAGCAGAAATGCACTTTAATAAATTTAGTGCTCTTTGACATTTTTTCTTTAACTGACCAATGTGGTCTTTCCAATTGAGTCTACTATCAAAAAGTAGCCCAAGAAATCTTGCAGAATTTTGAATAGGTATTGGGTGGTTGTTTAGAGTTAGCCTGATGTTCGGCTTCCTCGGTGAAAACATTATCCCAATACTCTTTCTAGTGGAAAACTTAAAACCCCACTGAGAATTCTGCATTATTGCTGGAATGCCATAATGTACAATCATCAGCGTATAGTGAGTATTTAAGATTCCGAGGAGGGGCTGGTAAGATGTCATTTATCATACACAAAAATAATGTTGGTGACAAGACACTTCCTTGTGGGACCCCATTTGCCTGGACAAAAATGTCCGAAAAAGTGACATTGTCAGAAAACAGTTTGACAGCAAACGTTCTGTCAGAAATGAAATTTTGAATAAAACAAGGCAAGTTTCCACGTAATCCAAAAGCATAAAGTTTTCTGAGTAGGCCATATCGCCATGTCACGTCATAGGCTTTTTCTATATCTAAAAATATTGAAATCAAATAATTTTTTTTGGCAATTGCCTCTTTAATATGACTGTCCAGCTTTACTAGTTGATCGAGAGTTTGGCGTCCCTTTCGGAAGCCGCACTGCTCGTCAACTAGCAAATTACTGGAATTTAAAAAATGCAGTAGCCTACTGTTAACAATTCGTTCCATGACCTTGCATAAGCAACTTATCAACGCAATTGGGCGGTAGGAGATGGCAAATCTGTGATTACCCCCTCCTTTCAATATGGGAATGATGTGGGCGAAGTGCCATGAGTTTGGAAAAGTGTGGCTTTTCCAAATTTCATTGCACACTTCTAGCAACTTAATCAAGTCATCATGATTAAGATGCTTTATCATCTCATATCGAATCTCATCGGGGCCTGGGGATGTTCCTCTACAGGCTTCTAGGGCTCGGACAAGCTCATCCATTGTTAGATCTTGGTTGAAATCTAAGTCATCTCCAGTGGCAAAGTGAATTGGTCGCAGCTCAGTCGCTTCCTTGATGGGCAGGAATGCGTGATGATAGTTTGCTGAGCTGCTTGTATGAGAGAACTGCCTGGCGAGTGCATTAGCAATGTCTCTAGGTGAATCCAAGTTGTTACCCTCTTCAATGATGTTATTTATTTTAAAAGATGTTTTTTTTTCTTATTGATTTTATTGATTGTGGACCAAACCTCTGATGTTTTTGTATTGCTGTTAATTGTAGAGACAAAGCTCCGCCAGGAGTCTCTTTTTGCTTGTCTAATTACTCTACGAGCCCTAGCTCTTGCTTGTTTATAATTGCAAAAGTTCTCATTTGTAATGTTATTTTGGAAAAGCCTGTAGGCCTTATTGCGTCGGCACAGCGCCCTGCGGCAATCTGGTGTCCACCATGGAACTCTATGCTTAATGCTCTGTTGAAGTTTTAGGAATGGATAGCAATGCTGCTTCTAAAATCGAATTCTGAATATTGTTTACTCCATCATCAATGGTTTCTCCAACAACAGTTCCATTGTATAATGGTCGACGCAAAGATTACGTTATATGGGGTTTAGAAGTGCCTTGTCCGCCACTTTTAATTTCTTTTTATGGGAGGGAGGCGCCTCCTCTCCCTCGCTTCCCGGGGACCACTCTCGGGATGGTTTGGAGACAAGCCTCCATGTCCTGCATCTCCTGAGGAGAGAGACGACTGACCGATTGCGACCTGCTTCTCTCTCGAGAAACCGATCGCGAGCCAGGCGAAGTCCTCACAGGAGTCGCCCGGACGGGGAGGTGCGATCCGGACTGTTATTCGGTATCATCCTCCTTATGATGTTTAGGCTGGGTTGATGCAGCCATTTGATCGACCAATTTTGTCAATTGATATACTTTAATGTTTAATTATTTGACCGTTTGTTT
This sequence comes from Penaeus chinensis, assembly GCF_019202785.1. Lineage (NCBI taxonomy): Eukaryota > Metazoa > Arthropoda > Malacostraca > Decapoda > Penaeidae > Penaeus > Penaeus chinensis. The sequence continues at coordinate 22,841,542 of NC_061828.1, read as the reverse complement.
AAGTTCAGCAATTTCCTTATCCTTGGCTGCAAGCTGCTGACTGGCATCACTTGCACTAGGGGTGTTGCTAGTTACTGCTGCAGCATAGGAAGTATCAGGTTTGTGTGTCAAACTTTCCACTTTCCTATTAGCTTCAGTATAACTAACTTCATGCTTTCTCATATATGCCAATGTCTCAGTCTCCTTCTTCAGGATGCTGCACTCGGCAGATCCTGAATGATGGGGACCTTCACAGTTAGCACATTTGGAAATTTTGCTAGTACATGTGATGGTGGCATGGGCTTCAGCACATTTCCGGCAAACAAATTTAGATGAATCTTTGTCAATACATCTTAATGAGGTGTGTCCGAATATTTGGCATATATTACAATGCATTGGCTTTTGGACATAAGGTCTTCCTTGAACACGTTCATAACCGACATTGACATATTCAGGGATTTTATTCAAGGCAAAGGTAAAAAAACACAGTCCATTTTTCGTTCGCACATTCCCGTCCTTCTTGGTCATACAATGAACGTCCACTGCGTCTTGGTCCTTCATGCTCTCGAGAATTTCACTTTCTTCCATCGTCCTCAAATCCCTGTGAAATATTACTCCCTTACAGGTATTTGGGCCAATAGGAATAGTTACTTTAACTCGAAGATCATGAATTTGCGTCAGCTTAAGTAAATCCTTAATCTAGGAGTTGTATTGCACTTTCACAAGGAGGCTTCCAATCTCAAAATCAAAATCGCCGTCCACTTGACCATCAAGGACCTTTTTGATGATAAAGGGGTTCACGTTCAAAAGCGACTGATTTTCATTCACGCATTTTACATTCGCGAACCTTGCATTCTGGGTGGGGATTTTGAAAACTGGTCGTCTCGTCTTGTCATTAGGGTGGGTTCAGATTGGTCTTAAAAGGGTCGTTAGTCGCCCCTCCTCCTTGAGGAGGAGAAGGGGTAGCCGGGGTATCACTCATACTGGGTATCGGACCAGGTCCGACCCCTTTTCTCAAAAACGTAGTCCTGAAGGGAAAAAAAACTCTTAACTGTTGTTATCAACCTAACTGCAATAGCTAAGAGAGTAAATCTGTTTTCCGTCCTCTACCCCCCCAGTGGAAGTCTGGTTGCGTTCTCCAGTACCACAGAGGGATCGAGTTATGTGTGGGACACTTCCTTACCGCCGAACTTGCCTAGGCGAAGGACGGTAATTCAATGCCCACCCCCCAAGCGACTACGGGAGTTCACGAGGAACTCCGGTAGGCTCAGGAAAGTCACATTAGAAGGAAAAGAAACCAAAGAAAAAGTGCGCCCAAATGACGCCCCAGACTACTGGGCCTCCCTATCCAGGGGTCAAAGCCACAAGGGCTACCCTGGTGTAGAGGAGAGCTGCGGGTCTGGGGTGGGGTGCTGACTACTTCTACTGTAGCCTCGTGTCACCTGCAAAACAAAAGCACTGAAGGTGCTGGCAAAGCACAATAAATGATCTGTTATTACAGGATTTTACTTTACTTCAATTTACTTTATTGAACTCAGAAACAATAATGCCAGGCGAGACGAGAGGCCCCGGGCTCCAGGGTAGCTCTTGTGGCGCAAGACTTATTACTTATTGCTTCTGCGTTTTGAAAAAGGTGTGTCCTCATCAGAGTCTGAAACACGAGTCATATACATATACATATATACACATATATATATATATATATACATATATATGTATTTATATACAGGCAGAGACAAGCAGTACTCGTAACTGGCTCATTGGTGACTCAGTACAAGTGTAGCCATCTATGTGTAAAAACAAACAAGTAACTCTCAGTGGGCATGGCACGTACGTACACGCCATGCCCGTCGGCATTGGGACAGATACA
>NC_061828.1:22812193-22824693 GCF_019202785.1 Penaeus chinensis | reverse complement strand
TTCATGCCCCTCCTTCAAGCGTGCTCCTGCTTCTAATACCAAGGGTGATAATGGTGAGAGCGACAAGAACTATACTTCAAAACATGTATAATAGAGAACTATGTCAGCCTGCGATAGTACAGGACGAGTCTGAAATATATCTTTCAATTTTCTTTTGTAAGATACTATTTCAGTAACTGAATTAATTAATCATCTTTCGGTTAGAAATTATGTTCAATTTCCTTTGAGGTTTGCTCTTGATGATCATTCCAAGGTCGCGTCGGAATTTAAAGATTAATGATTTTGTGAAGAAAAAACATTATTTTATACACCTGGCCGAATAAATTTGCAGCCGGGAATTTATCTCGTAATACCATATTGCATTCAAATACAACAATACACGCAATATAAACCCTGCTCTGAAATAAACAATTTATCAAAGCAAATTTTGTCATATTTTATAAAATGCATATCAAACATAAAAATTCAGACATTTATTGTCTTTATTTTTTAAGGTTAATGCCCTCAGCCATCCTTTTTACACGCGTTAAAGGCTGGATGTTCTATAATGGCCATAAAAAAATGAATAGCAAAGTCTGTAAATTTATTATGTAATTGTCTTTTGCCACTGTTTCCTTTTCCCTTCCCATAACATTTGCAAGTTGATTATCTGTGTCCATTGAGCGAAAACATATGACCTTTGTATATTTTCGTTCCCCCTTGCTCCTTCATGAAATGGCTGTGTAACAAATTATCATTTGTCATGTAATTCTCGTAAAACATCATTTGATAAGCGCGCTCCTTCCACGTGCGGCATTTAGCTGCGGCCTTATTTAGCCTTAATTGTCGTCGATGTTTAAGTGGTATGGAAAGAGAAGGAAAATATCGCATGTCCGTCTCTGGCAATTCACTATATCCTTTTTAAGTAGTCTTATACATAATTATGAGAGGGGGAAACTTTTTCGCGGATAAGGATTATATCACGTTTTCCCGCGCTATTTTGTCTTGGAGGATATCAGCTGCTTTCTTCCAAATAGTTTACGGCGCCTAATTAAGACTAATTTACATGGAACTTGATAATATATGTTACACAGATGCTTCATGACTGAACTGAACAAGGGAGAACAAATATGAACAAGCATGTATGAAATGCATTATTATCATTATAATCATTATTATTACTATTATTATTATTATTATTATTGTTGTTGTTATTATTATTATCATTATTATTATTATTATTGATCTCCCGACTAGTGAACTATTAAGTCAAAAGGGTAATTATGTGTAAATGATATGCAAAGGGAAAGGTCAGATTTTTTTTTCTATTTTCATCTTTAATATATTTCATGGTAGCATTTATTTTTAAGCCTATGTTAGCTATAAGCAGTACAGCTAAGTGAGGGCATTCGATCAGGAAATTAAAATAATGTCTGTTTCTTTGTATATTTATTTCAGCATTTAATTTTCAATATTAGAATATAAATAGTAAAGCTTGCTTAACTTTTTTAAGCTATTTATTTACCAGGGTTTATATTGTAATAATCAAATGCACTAGCGTTACCAGATAAAATATTCTTTATTCGGCCAACTGTACCTGCAAGGACAAAATCAGACAAAGAAGTTTACAGTAGCTTAAAAGTGAAACAAACGCCTTGATGAAGATAACATTGATAAATTGGTTGATGCTGACAGAGGACCTCATTATCAACTAAGACCTGTGTCCCTCTGGTCGCATTCTCTATCCATAACAGGATGCTTTCTTTTACAAAATCAGCATTAGGCATTACTTATAGTAACTAATGATAACTGTAGCAGTAATAATAGTAATAATGATGATGGTGATAACAATAATAATAATAATAGTACTAATAATGATGATAATGATAATCTTAATAATGTTAAAAAATATAATATTGATAATGACAATGATACTGGCAATAACAATGGTAATGATAATGATAATGATGATAATAACAGTAATAATAACAATAGCATTAATAACTATAACAGTGATAATAACAATAATAACAATAAAACAATACTAGTGATGATGGTAATGATGATATTAATGATATTAATAATAATAATAATGCCAATAGTGATAATTATTTTATTTTGATATTCATAACGATAATGATGATATGAATAACGATGATGACAATAATAATATATTCTTCATAATATTGATAATGATAATGGTGAAAATGATAATGATCATAATCACAATAATAATGAAGAGGAAGTGATAATGTAACAATGATGACGATAATAATAATAATAATAATGATAATTAAAATATTAATAGTTATGATAGTAGCAATAAAAACAATAATAACTGCAATAATGATAATCATAATTGGATAACAATAATTATAATAATAATAATGATGAGGCAGGTTCTCGGCTCATTTCTCGCTTCTCACGACAGGTCTGGTCAATCTGCCCAAGCCACGACTTCCTAGGTCGTCGCACTGGCCTCCTCCACCCAGGATTGTCACATGAAGAGACAACCTGAAGGGCAGGGGCATCCTCAGGAAAAAAAAACTAAGTGCCTGTGTAACTTAAGTAGGCAATCCTGGTCATATGCAACCGTCGGTTGGACATATGATCATGCCAGCCGTACATCATGATCCAACGCGACTCCAAGGCACTAGATAACGTGTAGGTTTCACTGGACGTTATTTGCATAGGCACGGGCATCTCTAAATATTCTTGTTGACTGAGTTCATATCTCTTGCTGCCAGGCTAATTCGTCTACTGACTTCCTGGTCTGACAACTCAGAGTCATGCACTATATTACCAAGGTATGTAAAGCTTTCTGTGACTTCAATGTATTTGCCACAAGCATACATCGACTTTACAGGTTCTCCTAACAGGCTCCCAAAATCACAGATCTTGGTCTTGGTCCAGGAAACCTCTAGAATCCATCAAGAGCTGTCCCAGAGATTCCAGAGACTCAGATAGGACAGCAACATCGTCAACAAAGTCAAGGTCAGCGCCTTGGTATTGCCCAATAATTCAATACAATGACTTTGGATAGCAGCTCTGCAAGTGTTGAAAAGTGTTGGCGCAAAAAAAAAACAGCCTTGCCTCACTCCTGAATTAACAGGAGAGAAGCTCGACAGGCCCCCACCAAACCTTACAGTTCTCTAAGGACCAGTATATAGGCTTGCTATAAGTCTAATAATCCTTGTCAGTCTTAGGATCTCCCATAGCGATTCACGATGCACTAAGCCAAATGCCTTCTTGGGGTCGATGCAGGCTGTAAGGAGCTCACGACCAAACTCAAAACGGTGTTCCACAATAACCTGAAGTGCTAGGATACAGTTGTTGTGGACTTGCCAGGAATGAATCGAGATTGCTCCGATCTCTGGCGCCTTAGTAGGTGGTCTCGGATACGTCTCAGAAGAATGTGACAGAGAACCTTCTCTGGAATGGTGAGCTGATTGCCTCCTTAACCTCAGTCAGGGTAGGAGGTTCTTCGCTTATGGATGGGCACAGGGATTGCGACACCACCTGCATCTAAACTAACTGTTGGAGGGTCAGCCTGATACAGCTGCTCTAAATACTCAGTCCAATATTTACAGACTGCAGCATAATCTGAGATGATGTCCACCTACTCAGCAGACTGCAATCATCTTTGAGGAGGGCTAGGACTTCAGTTTTATCAGTGCTTGGTAGGCAGTACGAAGGTCATTTCTTAAAAAATGGCCTTCAATCTCCTCAGCAAGACATACTTCTCCATGTCCCTTCTCAACAGTGTCCGAGTACTGTGAATCAGAGATAGCGGTGGTCTGTTCAAGTGAAACTCCCTGAGATGGAGAGACAGGCGGGTTTGAAGGGACCCAAAGGGTAGCCACAACTAGTCTAGGGTAGGTGCCACGGAACTCGGCACTCCGGTAAATTCCTTTATAGTACTCCAGCGAGTACTATAAAGGACGTGCTCGATCTCCTTGATCACAGTACCCATATCACTATACCATGTCCAGTAATGCGGGTTGGAGTGCTGGTACAAGGAGCCAGAAATCCTCAATCTGGGACCTAGCAAAAACCCGGAGAAGGAAGGTTTTTCCGGACATCCCGGAGCCAGCTCGAACACAACCGGATACCGCACTGAAGTCTCCCAGAGCAAGGCAAATGTCGCGCCAGGGACAACTGCATGCCGCATATGCGAGTTTGGCGTAGAACGCCTCTTTCACACTGAGTTTGCAAAGCAATTAGAGACATGAAGCCAAAAGCATGCTTCAGTATCAATGCCGTAATACACTCATTAACTGCAGTAACTTCCACTGCCAAAGGTTGGAGATGGCTATGGCCGCCCCCTGGAGATGGTGACCATCGCTTCGGCCCGACTGATCGTGCCTCTGCCAGGCCTTCTCACCTTCGAGGGGCAGCCACCTCAACTCGCAACGCTTAGCAACGCTTAGTTCCTTCAGTAGCAGGGGTAAGTGTTCATCCTACCCGGACAGCCCACCGAAGGTTAAACCTCGGCTAGTTACTCCGAATGGACGCCAACTCTGACAGCCTGCTGACGTTGCCCTATATTAAGTAGGGCAGCAGGACTATGGGGTCCAATGTTCGTCTGTGAGGTTCCCCGTGATTTTGCGCGACAGGCCTCACACAAATAAAAAAAAAGTCAGAATAATAATATAAAGAGAGATAACAACAATTATAATTTCGAAATATTAATGGTATTAATAATGATAATAATGATGAAAGTAATAATAATAGCAATGATATTGATTAATAACAGTACAAATGATAACGATAATATGAAAAAAATATGATAATAATTACGATTATAACTAACAATAACAATAATAATAATAATAATGTAGTAACAATAATAATGAAAATAACGATGATTATAGCAATAATGATGATAAGGATAGTAATAATGATAGATATAAGAATATTAATGATAATACTAACAATAATAATGAAAATAATAATTAATGATAATAGTGATAATAGTAAAATACCGACACTACAGTGAAGCTGAAACAAGTAATGATACTAGTAATAACAATAATTTAAATGGTATTGATAAAAATAATTATTATTCATAAAGGAATAATAATAATTCTCATCATCATTAGTTTCAGTATGAAAAAGATGATAATGATGACAGTGATAATGATAATCAGAAGAATGACTGATAAAATACTGTTAATGATGACGTGGTGATAATAGTAATGATGAGAGTAAGTATGACAGACAATGATAATGCTTAAAATATGTTTATCCAGCGATTCCAGTTACCTATGGACAGTTATTTCCTGAATGAGTTGGACGTTTTGTTAGATTTCTTTTGCATACGCATCTTATTTAATTTCTTTAATTTGACAGACAGAAAACAGAGTACACTAAGGGGTCATGGTGTTGATAAGATCTAGCGCGGTAACTGACAAGCCAAGGCAAGATATTGATTACTTTCTAGCAAATAACATACGCTAGTGGAGCGCCACATTCATACCTGACGTTTCATTCCCAGGCAACCTTCTCCCAGGGTCAGAGGTTCGAGCCTCACTGACAACAGCACAGCAGCTATAGATCACACTTTTGGGAGCGCTTCCCTTAAATTCAGGCTGTGGATGCTAGCCTTTCATAAAGAATTAAATCTGGATCTGAATAACAATTTGCCCCTTGTCTGTCAAAGATGGAGGCATCATGCTACCCCTTGTTCTGGGTGCTGCGCGCAGTGGGCATGCACCCGCTGGAGGTCTGCTCTGAAAGCACTTATCACGTGATCTACTCTAGGTTTCTGATAAATCTCTTCATCATGCTGATTTCTGTAGCTTTTTATTTTGCATCCCTGCTCGCGGAAAGGTCAAATTATTACTTGAAGACGGTTATTGATGCGTTCTTCTTCTCCAATTTCTTCTACGTCGTTGTACTGCAAATGCTGATATTTCTGAAGCGGAAATCGCTGTGCAAGTTGGTGACCTTGTTGGCGCCAATCCGACATCGGACTCCGCGAAAGTATTACGTCATGGCACCTCTCATTGTAGCTGCGTACTTATCAGTGGTCATAGTAGCCATGTTCTATACGTATCAACGTGACGCGCTTTACTTATTTGCTGTAGTTTTGTGTTCCATCAGCCAGTGTTACATGGCAATGTGGAATGTCCAATTTTGCTTCTACCTTAACATTATTCAGCAGTCATACACTACGACCTTGGCCAGCCTCCCAGAGCTGGCGTGTGCAGATAACGACGCCCTCGGCTCATACGCTGACCTCATCTCCAGATTAAGGCAACTTGTGGAGCAGTTCAACAAGGTATGTGGTGGCTCGACGAGATAAAGTATTCGCACACGCCTTTGCCTATGTATTAAGAACGAATATGTAGGTATTGAGAGCACACACACGCAGACACACGCAGACACACACACACTTACACATACATCCACCACACATTCCTTGTGTGCGTGTGTGTGTGTGTGTGTGTGTGTGTGTGTGTGTGTGTGTGTGTGTGTGTGTGTGTGTGTGTGTGTGTGCTGTATAGGCACACGCACATAAATGTATATTGGTAGATAGATAAATATGTAAATGGATGGATAGATAGATAGACACAAATAGATATACAAATAAAGAGTTATATAGGTAGGTAGGAAGAGAGAGGAACAAAGAGAAAGAGGAACGGAGAGTGAACTTAACCCGCCGCGCTTCTGTTAATCTTCCAGGTATTTGCGATCTTCGTGTTACTCCGGTGCTTTGTCTTCCTGTGCAAGCTGGTAGTGCTGCTGTATCTCATGTGCATTAGCGAATGGAACCTCCTCCAAGTACTCGTAATCGGTTCTGCAGCGGAGGAAGTCACACAGCTTCTCGTTGCGTGCACCATGGCCGATGCTCTGCAGGAGAAGGTAAAAGCCACGTCGCTTTCCGTTTTATTCTCGAGGGTCAGTGGCCGGGACCTAGCGAGTTGCCCTGGATGTTCAGCGTAGCTATCGCGTAAATACGTAAGCAAGGTGGAAGGTCTCCTTTTAGTAAATATTGTGCATCAATAGAAATCCACGAATAACTTGACTTGAGCTTCTGCTTCGTTGTTCTATACACGGGCAACCGCTACTAAAATTGTATTTATGCTGCTGGATGATATCACCATCATTATTATCATAATTACCATCATCATCATCATCATCATCATCATCATCATCATCATCATCATCATCATCATCATCATCATCATCATCATCATCTTCATCATCATAATCATCATCACCACCGCTACTATCATCATCACCATCATCATCACCATTATCAAAATCACACTCCAACAATATAAATTTCTTTCGTGCGACCACATCCCGTCGGAGGAGGAAATGACAACCAGTCTGACCTTCGTTGACAGCACAGCGCGCTGGTGGAGAGGGTGTGGACAGACTACGCAAAACCCGGAATCGCAAGGCACGGGCGTCGCAAACTGCAGTCCCTCGCCTCTTGCCTTCACGCCCATCCCTCCCGCGTGCAGTGCGGGCGTGTAGCCGTGCTGGGACAGAGGATGCTTCTGGAAATGATCGGCATTGTGATAACATATATTGTTGTGGTGTATCAGTACTCGCCAAGTAAATAAAGTAAATCGCCGCTCTCTTCTCACTGAATCTCTCTCTCTCTCTCTCTCTCTCTCTCTCTCTCTCTCTCTCTCTCTCTCTCTCTCTCTCTCTCTCTCTATCTATCTATCTATCTATCTCTCTCTCTCTCTCTCTCTCTCTTTCTCTCTATCTCTCTTTCTCTCTCTCTCTCTCTCTCTCTCTCTCTCTCTCTCTCTCTCTCTCTCTCTCTCTCTCTCTCTCTCTCTTTCTCTCTCTCTCGCTCGCTCGCTCGCTCGCTCGCCCGCTTTGTGTGTATCTTAAACTTGTGCGGTGAACAATATAGATGAACCTCATTGAGCATGTTGGTCGAAAATAACTGTTCATTTCATATCTCGTTCGTGCGGGTTGTAAGATGATCTTTTTTGCATCGCTTCCCTTCCGTCTGGATGCTTTGTGTATTGCACAGTGATCTGGGTGAGCGTATATATTTACATATATCTACAGTAGATAGATAGATAAATGTGTGAATAGATGGATAGATAGATATATAGATAGATGGGTAGTTGTAGATATATCCATGGCTTTCTGTATTTGTCCATTTGTCTACTTGTTTCTGCCCCTGTGTATTTGTGTGCATGTGTACGTAAATGTGTGTGCGTGTGAATGTTCTTGTGCGTGTGTGTGTGTGTGTGTTTGTGCGTGTGTCCAGACATGGTAATACTATACTGGATTATATTTCTCCATCTTCAAATAAAAGATAAATAAAAATACTGACACTTTATAGTGTGTTTATAAATTAATCGTACACCATTAAGTAAGTATTCCACCTGCAAAGCGCACTGATGATACATAAGTTGAATCGCTACATCATTACAATAAATACATATTGGTCATGAGGTCTCGGTCTTGCGAGAACATTTAATTGTCATTTTCTTTCTCAAACAATGAAGAAAAATGGGTCATATGATGAATATAAGATTCAAGCTCGTCAACCGTGACATTAAGAACATTTCCAGACAATTAAATTCCTGGCGCACGTCTCACTATATAGATTTCAACGGTCGTCCGAGTAAATTTGTTTAGCCATTTCGGTTAATGTAACAAAAACCAAGTCACTCTCCGAACCAAATGATTACCATTTAAGAGTTACGAAAACGAAAGTGCAGGTTGTTCGCACTAGGTTGCTGGATGAGCTGCCAAGGGAAATCAGACCCGATGTGCCAGGGAGGTTTCCTTGCTCGGTCCGCCCGCGCCCGCCCATGCCTCGGAGACGGGTGGACACGTGGCGAGTAATGAGGGCGTTTCCGCTGTTCGTCGTTTCACTGGTAATGCTCCCTTGGCAATTCTTGGTTTTGAGAGGGTCATGCTGTGCATAAATATGTACAGTAAACAGGCGACTGATATCAGTGCATTATCTTTAAAGCTGAATGGAATGGTAGATTTACCCCTCTGATAAAACAGCTTACCATTTTTATTGGCATTGTTAACATCATAATTTTCATTGGTTGCAATAGTGTTCAAGGATAAACATCCTGAATGAATTAACGTAGTAAATAATAAATTGCTTGTCCAGGTGACTTGTATTACGTATGGTGCAATCGATTTATCTATGAAGTCATGTTCGACCCATTCTGCAGATTAAAGATTATGAAAGTCATTGTATCGCCTTCTTTTGATTTTCATGGTGTTCTGACTGAAGCAAGGTCAGTTGATGACCCTTGTTGAAAGAAAGAGTGAGGGGGAGGGAGAGAGAAAGTAAATAATCTATATGCTTTCCAAAATAATCTCACTTTCATGCTGTTCAACAAGAGATCATTGTTCTCCGTGCAAAGCAACAGATGGCAGTGAAGAAGGCTTGGTTTAATTAGACTGGCTGATGTCGAGCCGAGACAATCTGCCACAACGGCTCATACTTTTTCCCCGCACGGACAGACCACATTCCGACTCAGACCGGGCAACACGAACCTAAAAGCACCAATAAAAGTCGATTTTCCCGAAGACCGAGCGCGGCCGGCTTCTCCCCACTGACCTGCTCTGACCCAGGCGGGCGTGGAACCGCTCCAAGAACCACTTTTTTCCCTCACACCATCACTGACCCACCTGCCGGACCCTTAAGTGCACCGCTCTCCTGCGACCGAGTGCAGAGGGAAGGGAAGGCTCTGCATTTGCCGCGATATGCTCGTTCGTCACGCATAAACACGATAATCTTTGTTAGTTTAGTTCTACGAATTTAAATTACGTGGGGTGAGACGCGCAAAATCATATTTCCGTAAATATTCTGGTAAACTAATTTCAAAATGGAATATGCAATTCGGCGATTCAAAACAAGCTATCGGATATTAGGTATTTTTTCAGGGAGATTTTTTTCACACGAAATAAAGTAAACAGTATAAGTGCAACGATATTCTACTAGTAAAACAGTTTCCGGTGATAATGAGGATAACAATATAACAACAATAAGGATTAAAGGGCTTGTTATGAAGATAGTTACTGTAAATAAAAATATGAACGTTACTGCAATTTTATAAACACTGTCATTGGCAATAATGACAATGATGGCAATAGGAATGCTTAATAATGATAATAATAATGATCACAAAAAAATAATAAAAATCATGATAATAGAGATAACAATAATGATCCCATTATTATGATGATATGAAAGATGATAAAATAATAGTAATACTTATGATAATATAACAATAATAATAATAATGATGATGATAATGACAATAGTGAAAATGCTAGTGCTAATAATAATGATCATCATCTTCATCAATATAGTTTTAATTATAATAGAAAGGTAACAAAAATAACAATAATATTAAGGATGATGATAAGATATTATTGATAATAATAATGATGATAATAAAAATAATACTAATAACATTCATGATAAGAATAAGGATGGTATCAATGAAAGTAATAATAATAATAATAATAATAATAATAATAATAATGAACCAATAATAATGATAGTAGCATAATGATGAATACTAGTAGTAGTAAAAACAATAATGATTATAATAATAATGATAATGATGACACTGACAAAAATAGTGATATCGAAAAATAGATAATAGTAATAATGATAACAACAATAATGATCATACTAATAACAAAGGTTATAATTATAATGGTATTATCATCATTAATAGTATTATCTATTATTATTATTACCATCATTATTGTTATTATTATCATTTCTGTTTATCATTATTATCATTATTATAATCATCATTATGATTATCATTATTATGATTATGATTATCATTATTATGATTATCATTATTATTATCATTATCATAATTACTAATATTACAATTATTTTCTATCAATATTTTATTACTATTATTATTAACATCTTTATTTTTATCAATTATATTATTACAATTAATGTTATCATTATTACTATTATCACTTTTCATATTGTCATCATTATTGTTATTACTATTATTATTATTTTTATTATTATCATTATCAATATCATTCTTATTATCATTGTTGTTATTATTATCATCATAATGATTCTTATATCATTATCATTATCATTATTATTATTATTGATAATAATAATAGTAATAACAATACTTATGATTATAATAGTGATAATAATAATAATGATAACAATAATAATAATATCAAAAGATAATAATAATAATAATAATAATAATAATAATAATAATAATAATAACAATAATAATAATGATACTAGTGATAATAATGATAATGATAATGATTATAATGATGATACTGATAATGATAATAATAATAAAAAAGGACAATAAAGATGATAAGGATGATGATGATGATAATCTTGAAATAATAATAATAATAAGGATAATAATGCTAATAATAATAACAATGAAAATGATAATGATAATGTTAATGAGGATAGCAATAATAAAAGTAATAATAATAATAATAAGAGTAATGATAATAATGACAATCATAATATAATGATAATAGTAGTAATAATAATAATAATAATAATAATAATAATAATAACAACAACAATTATGATAATAATTAAATAATAATAATAATAATAATGATAATAACAATAATAATAACAATATTAATAATATTGAAAATAATAATAACAATTATTATCATTATTACACAAAACCGACACTGGGCTGCACTGGCTTGTGCCCAGAGGATAAGGTTTCAGCGTTCATAACTGTCACAAATACAAGTTACCAGATCATGGATAGCACAATTTGGAGGGACCGGACGAGGCCCAGCTGTGGCCCTTAAGCCGCCTATCGGGGTATCACCTCTGGCTCACAGCACCCTTACCGAGAGAAGTCACGGATGAACTTTTGTTTACATGTCCTTATTTTATTTCATCTATCAATGAAAAACAAGCTTGTTGTATAGACTCTCCGTAGTTATTTATGTCACAGCGTGTTCCTTTCCCCCTCAGAGCTAGTTTCCCGTGTACGGGAACTGGTTATGTGGTGTCCTGCGCGATCTCCTTCGCCTCTGTGGTCGCCGTCTACGTCCCATCGAGTTTGAGGCTCAAGAAATGGAGCCTTTGCTTCATTCTGGAGGCTTCCTCATATAAATAATCCGCGACGCCTTGGTCCTTTTTGGTCCAAGGCGTCATAATATAATGTTAATGAAAATAACAACAATAATGAAAAGAGTAATAATAATAATAATAATAATAATAATAATAATAATAATAATAATAATAACAACAACAATTATAATAATAATAATAATGATGATGATGATAACAATAATGATGCTATTTAAAATAATAATAACAATTATTATCATTATTATTATTATTATTATTATCATTATTATTATTATTATTATTATTATCATTATTATTATCATTATTATTATTATTATAATGATAATAATGATCATAATAATACTAATATCACTACTACTACTGCTACTATTACTACTGCTACTACTACTACTACTACTACTATTAATAATAATAATAACAATAATAAGTTATAATA
>NC_061828.1:22772193-22797193 GCF_019202785.1 Penaeus chinensis | reverse complement strand
TGACCAGTACAGTGTAAAGTCATCCACATACAGATTACATGAGACAGCACATGGAACGACCTTAATGATGTCCTTTATAGCAATGGCAAACAGGGTCACACTTAAGACACTCCCTTGTGGGACCTCTTCCAGCTGATATATTTGGTTAGAGAAACTGTTTCCCACCCAATCCCTAAGCATCCTATCATCAAGGATGCTTTGTATGAAGGTAGGTAATGCTCCTCTTAAACCAATGTCATACAGCTTCATGAATATGCCATGCTTCCAAGTGGTATCAAAGTCAAAGAAAACTGCTAACATGTGATGTCACTGTGCGAAGGAATTCTGGTATAGCAGTTTCCATCCTCACAAGCGCATCTTTGGTCGGTCTGTATTTTCTAAACCCATTTTGATATGGGGTCAGCACGTTTTCCTTTTCTAGCAGCCAAGTCAACCTGAAGTTTACCATTTTCTCCCTCAGCTTGCAGATGGAGCTGGTGAGAGAAATTGGTCTGTAATTCCCTGGTATGGACACATCCTTGCCAGGTTTAGGGACAGGAATTATAATAGCCTCTTTCCATGTGGATGCCACTGTGCCTTTCCTATAGATCCATAGGTCCAATAAGAGCTTATCAGATATCATTTGGTATGGAATATCATCACTTCTTGGGGCAGTCTTATGGCAGAGCTGCAAATCAGAGTCCATCTCCTTGTTCAAAAATGGCAAGTTGTATGGAAGTTCTGCTGCAGCTTTACTGAAGAACGACACTGGGTATCGTTCCTGTTCTGTCTGAAGAGTGGAGAATTGGGCAGTGTAAGATGATTTAGCTAGCTCATTTTTTGTCTGTGAGGATTTTGCCATCTATTTTCAGAGCAGGTGGTGATATGGATGTGCTCCTTCCCTCGATCTTACACACCTTGTCCCATACCCATGCAAAGGGGTCCCAGAGTTAATCGAAGAGACATACTGTCTCCATGACGTCCATCTAGCCTCCTTTAGCACTTGCCTGGCCTTGGCTTGGGTGTTTTTATAATGAATCAAGGTTACATCGCTGGGGCGTTGTTTCAACTGCCTTAATGCAGCTTTTCTTGCTCTGACAGCTTGTTGACATTCATCAGACCACCATGGTACTGGAGGTCGACAGTACTGCCCGCTACTTTTGGGAATGGCTGCTTCTGCTTCATGGTGAATTCGTGATGTGAAGTGATTAACATCATCTTGAACACACTGGAAATCATTCACAGATCCTTACAATACTGCAGTTGATCTAAAAAGATCCCAGTCTGCATGTTCGAGTCGCCATCTCTGCACTGGAATACCATTCACCTCCCCCATAAGTATTGGAAAGTGGTCACTTCCATGACCTGCCAAATGAAATTCAACTATGAATCAGGTGAATATTGGAGAATGTCTCAGTTTGACTTTGGAAATGTGTGGGTATGTCACTGCTCAGTAAAACTGCATCTACTCTTAAGTACAAGGACTACAAGGCCTCTTCTTGAGGGTTGCACAAAGTGTCTCCCTATAGGTCATTTCAAGCTTATTCTCACAGCCTTCACCTGCAGTGTCATCTGCAGGTGGATGGCCTAGAAGGGAATATCCTGACTTACCTTGGAACCCACCCCCGGGAAATCAGATGATTTTCCCTGGTCATAGTATCTTGTAAACATACACAAACCTGGTTACATGAAGCTATTAGATGTTGCAGTTCTTCCCATTTTGCATGAATTAAGGTACCCAATTCTTCAGGTTGACAAACTATCTCTTCATAAGGTGTTTGGCGGCACCTGTGGGTAAGGCCCACCCCACACCTTTAGGCTGTCCCTTTCCAGAATCTTGGGAGTACCTTTTGATGGGTTGTTTACCTGTGGAACTCGTTTCAACAGGCTTCCTTTGGATAGGCCCCTGTGGATGTGATGGCAGCTGGAGCCGTTACCGTTGAAGCCTCTGGAGCCTTGACTGATGGCTTCAAAGACCCCACTCTGGGAGGAGTCTTTTGAACAGGCTCAGGATTCTTTTGCCTGGGCAAAGGGCGTACCTGAGCCTTTGCTTCAGGGGCATTCTACATCAGGCTACCATCTCACTGTGGGTGAAGCAAAGATCATGTTGACACACCTCAACTATCTTCCGATGTATTTCAGAAATAACTTCCATTACTGATACATCATCAATGGTGTTCACTACTTGGTATTTATTATATGAGATACTTTACCAAGTAAAATTTCCTTAATGGATTGAGGAGAACTTTCCTCCTTATCTGATTTGGGAGCCCGGGAACCATTATAATTCCTATTCTTGCCCTTTGGAAGCTGGAAAGGTTCCAGAGTGACATGTGACGTTCCAAAGGGATTGGCAAGGGGATTGTGTAGGTCTGGGAGAGAGCTAGTTCTTTGTAAATTTGTAGGCATCATACAAATGGAATTCTTCATTTCCTCACCTCCTACCCACCATGGAGTCCAACAAGGGGAAGCTACAGGTGGATCTCAAAATCTCCCAACAGCCACAGGGATAGTGAGGCAGTACACGCAGTCACTATCACAGTGCTGATGAAAGTTGCGGGACCTATGTGCTACCGACTGGACAATGCCTACTTGACCCTAGCCATATTTGACCAGCCGATGAGTAGCCCTCTAGTTCAGCTCACCAGATCATTGCGACCTCAAGCCACCCCCACTGCAGCAAGGCGGCTCCCGTTAGGGGGTTGTGACATACAGAGGCATTTGTTGCTCATGACATTTTTCCTGTAGCTGGTGAAGGGAGACTATATCTATTGTAGATCTATGAGCACAGAAGCCACATTGTGACTTGGGGTAGATGAGTTACATTTGCTTTAGCAGGGATACTAACAGTACCCTGACATAGACTTTACCTGTGATATTCAAGTGATAACTCTGTAGTTGAAGCAGTCGCTCCTGTTGCCTTTGTTCTTCTATAAGGTGACGATCTTGGCATCATGCATGTGGAACAGCACCTTCCTGCCAATACTGGTATAATTGTTTGTACAGTGGATGCAGGAGAGTTGTTTTGCACTGCTTGATGAGGTCAGGTGGTATGCCATCACTCCCCAGGACTTTCTCAGAAGTTGGACTGTTGATAGACTTGCTCAGCTCCTCTATGTTGTGTTCGTACATAGTTGGCAGGCTATCAATGGCATCCAGAGCTGAGGCACAGACAGTGTTCATTTGGGAGTACACTTCAGAGTAGTGCTCCACCCACCTGCCCATCTGCCTGCTCCTGTCTGCGATCACCTCCCCACTTGCAGATTTCAGAGGTGCCATATTACTGAGAGGGTCCTATGGCTTTCTTGATGCAATCATACATCCTTCTGTTATTGCCTGTTAGTGATGCAGTCTGTATTCCTTCACTACGCTGCATCCAATATTCATTCTCACAACGCCTAGCAGTCTGTTAAACTTTGCTTATTGCTGAAGGTTCCTCTCATTTGGTTGACGTTTGTATTCAGTAAAGCAGCCCTCTTGGCTCTGATGTTGGACTCATCTCGTCAGACTTGGCCATAAACCATTCATTTATTTTTGTTACCTTCTTGCCAAAGGTGGCCATGGCTGCATGGGGGATGGTTATATGTAGGTACTCCCATTTTTCAGAGACTCCGGGTTCTGTGCTGCTGAGTTCCTTGTCAAAGCTGACTGCAAACTGCTACTTGAGTGATGACCGTCTGACTAGGATCAAATGCAGCTGATGCTTATGCTTGGAGCAAGGTGTCTCCAGGAGACCTTGTGTTACAAATTGACATTGACGAATGTGTTGGTGATGAACAGGTGGAGGAAGGTGCAGAACTCTAGCAACTGTTGAACATTGCCATTCCACTTTCCAATACCAAAGCCTCTATGGCATGAGGACCAAGAGTCACTGTCAGTGCCCACGCTTGCATTGAAGTCACCTAGGAGAATAATGTGCTCCTTGCTTGGGATACTGTTGATGATAGTTGAAAGGTTTTCATAGAACTCATCCTTGGTCTAGGAAATGAAAGCGTATGGGCACATATGCTGACCAGAGTGATGTATTTTTACTGTAAAACCTACTCCATGCATTGGGCTATCAGATGTTTTCCCATGCCGGAAAAACGTGTATTCCTTCTCTCTGATGGTACCCGACTCTGCTATTCGTGTTTCCTGGAGGCTGACAATATCCTCACTGATGACAGCAGTTTTTCTTGCATCACTGATGTTTTGGAATTTGTCTGAATATCACTACAAGGAAAGCAAACTATGGCTAGACAGCACCATATTGGCTAGGTGTTACCCAGCTTGAGGTGGGCAGCAATTGTCTTATGAGACAGCTATTGTGATCGCTCCCAGCATCGAGGATGGCCCCCAACACTATGCTTTTACACCAATTGAGCATTGTAGCATATAATTGGCAACTGCCATTCTCTGTGTTTTGTCAACATTGCAGTGTTGCTGGAGTGTCCTCTCCAGTAGGGTGAAACAACTAACTTCAGAGAAAGAAGGTAAATTCAATGCCTGGGCGAAAGAATGTGATGAGCTAGCTGTTGTCCATGTAGCAGACTCCCTCTCTACGCAGCTTATGGATCTAAAGGATCGGCAAAGACCGATACAGTTTGGCACCAGCGGCGTCGCAGGAGTTGCCAAGCAAGGTTGCAAACGACAATGAACTGCCTTAGGGACTCCAGCTCTGGATTTTCAGGATTGACTCCTGAAGCCTTTTTCATCTTATAGATGCCACAAGGCAGTGGATTGTTTTGTATAAGGCAAACTCTCATAGCCTTTGACCATCCATGGACTGAACTACAAGGCAGCAGTTGTTTTGTATAGGGTGAAATCCCATAGCCTTTGACCATACACTCACTGAACTACAAGGCAGCAGTAGGACACCTTTATTGTATCTAAGTAAGAATAATTCAATATTTGTAGATGCGTGTACATGTGTATGTGTGTGATATATATATACCTAAATACTTTTATGTATACATATATATATACAGTCAACTCCCCGTTAACGCGGGGGTTAGGTTCCTGGAGATACAGCGTTAACGGAAATCACATTAACGGAACACAATTTCTCCATAAGAAATAATGGTAATAGTGGGGGTTAGGTTCCTGGACATTGGGAAAGTCTGCCTACTTTGTGAATTTTATTACTAAGAAACCTAAAAATACACATTATTATATATTTGAAGGTTACTAAAACAATAAAAACACACTGTGTAGTATATTATTTGTACTATTGGAAGGCACAATAACATAAATTTATTCATGTAAACAAACCTACGACGCATCAGACTCGTCACCACTGTCGGGTGTGTCGGGAGTGTCAGCTGACTCACTCCCTCCCTCCTCACTACTGTCATAGCGGTCCAAAACTTCTAGCTTTTTTTCTATAGTCACAAGTTTTCTTGATCGCTTCGAGTCACTTTCCTTAGGGGTAGCATGACGCTCGGGTGCCATAGTGAGGGCTAGCTTCACACTGAGAGCGGGAGCGGCCGCGCTGGACTGGCGGGAGTCTCTCCCGCGCTCTAGTGGTGGGAAATTCAAACCGAGTATATTCGAACATTTCACGCTAACAGAATATATCTCAATAAAATTTAACCCGCGTAACTTCGAAATCATGTTATCGGAACTCGTGTTAACGGGGAGTTGACTGTAATGTGTGATTGTGTGTGTATATATACATATATAACACTCGGGTAGGGAGCGGGGGTTACCCGGAATCCCATCTGGGTCCTGGCGGCCGCCAACCTGGCATGAGGCTTGTAGGGGGAAAGCCCTAGGGAGCCCTGCAGATGGATTATAGGACCTGCAGCAGCCAACCCCTCTATATGGGGTGGCAGAGGTGGCGCCCACCAGGAGTGACTGCCTGAGGCTAAACCTCAGGCAGACTGTCAGGGCGGAGTCTTGGAACGTCCATTCCTTGCGACAGGACGATCGGTTACCACTACTGTCGAGGGAATTGAAACAGCTGAGAGTTGAGATGGCTGCTCTCTCAGAGGTGAGATTAACGATTAGTGTGAGTGGCTACACCTAATACTGGTTGGGCCGCAGCGATGGCCACCATCTTTAGGGAGTAGCCATAGCCATCTCCAGCAGACCTCAACCCTTGGTAGTAGAGGTCACTCCAGTCGATGAGCGTATTACAGTATTGAGACTGAAGCTATCATTTGGTTACATGTCTCTTATTGCTGTGTACACTCCTACAGATGTATATAAACTTAAAAGTTTGGCGTAAAACATCTCTTTCACCTTATCTGTGACAGACAGCAAGGTATTTGTATTGTTCTGGGTGACTTCAATGTGGCATCCAGCAGCGATTGAGGTGGCTACGAGATGTCTGTCGGTCCTCATGGCTCAGGTGCTGATGCTGGCAGTGAGAATAGCCTCCATTTCCGTGACTTTGCTAGGTCCCAGAAATTGAGGATTTCTTTCTCCTGGTATCAGCGTTCTGACCCGCATCCTTGGACTTGGTACAGTGATACGGGTAGTGTGGCCAAGGAGATCAACCACATCCTTGTTAGCACTCGATGGAGGATCCTCCAGAACTGCAGGGTGTATCGAAGTGCCAAGTTCTGTTGAACTGGTCATAGATTAGTTATGGCTACTCTCTGGGTCCACTTTAGAACCCCCAGTTGCCCCAATCAACACCCCAGGGTGTAGATTGAAGGAGGTTGAGTGTGCCCAGGGGGTTTGTCGAGGCTATCTCTGGTCGTTTCACAGCACTCGAGGGCCTGATGGACCTTGTCTTTTGTGGGACATCTTTAAGTGTGAAATGCTTGATTCAGCCCAAGAATCGATTGGTGAATGCCCAAGAGCAAGAAAGAATTCCATCTTGCAGGAGACACTGGAAGCCACAGATGCTTGTCGTGCGGCTTGATTGTCAGGGGATTGCAACTTGCACCGTTCTCTGGTGCGTAGGACTAGGTCACTGTTGAGAAGGAATAAGATACAGTTTATCAGGAATCTTGCAGAGGAGGTCGAAAGCCATTTCCTAGTAAATGACCTTCGTCCTGCCTACCAAGCCTTGAGAAAGCTGAATTCCAAGCCCTCCTCACAGATGACTGCAGTCTGCTCAGCAAGTGACCATATGATCTCAAATCCTGATGGGGTGCGTGTGCATTGGGCTGAGTATTTTGAGCAGTTGTATCAGGTTGATCCACCAACAGTTAACTTGGATGCGGATAATCTTGAGATTCCTCTGCCAGACCCACCCATCAGCGAGGATCCACCCTCCCTGACTAAAGTCAGGGGGGTGATTTCCAAGCTGAAGAGTGGTAAAGCAGCAGGTATTTGTGGAATCCCAGCTGAATTGTTAAAGGCTGGTGGAGAACCTATGGCAAGGGGCTTGCATGCAGTCCTGTCTGCCATCTGGCAGACTGGTACCATTCCCCCTGACCTGCTGAGAGGTGTGGTCAGCAATCACCGAGGCATTACATTTCTCAGTATACCAGGCTAGGTACTCGTGCACATCCTACCGAGACATATTAGAGACCACCTGCTGAGGCACCAGAGGCCAGAGCAATCTGGATTCACTCCTGGTAAGTCCATAATAGACCACATCCTGGTGCTTTGAGTCATTGTACAGCGGCATCGTGAGTTTCAGACATGGGCTGCTCACAGCTTACATCAACCTCAAGAAGGCGTTTGCTACGGTGCATCGCGAATAATTCTGGGAGATCCTGAGACTAAGAGGAATTCCAACAAGGATTGTTGGATTAATAGTAAACCTGTATACAGGCACTGAAAGTGCTGTAAAGTGTGGTGGGGGCCTGTTCAGCTTCTTCCCAACACTTTTCAACACTTGCATGGATTGAATACTGGGTAGAGCTACTGTCCAAAGTCAATGTGGAGCAACTGGGCAATGTCAATGTTACAGACCTTGACTTTGCTGATGATGTTGCCATTCTATCTAAATCTCTGGAAACCCTAGTGGCGGCTCTTGCTGCATTTAGCAATGAAGCGAAGCCCCTGAGGCTAGAGGTCTCCTCAACCAAGATCCAGGATTTTGGGGGCCTACTAGACCCCGTGCAGTCGGTACGTGCTTGCGGTGAAAACATCGAAGTCACAGAGAGTTTTATAGACCTCGGTAGTGCAGTTCAGTGCAGATCTATCAATCCTGTCATGAGAAGCAAGAGATGGGCTGGGCCCCTGACTGGCGGCTCGCCATGAGGGACCCTCGTAGGTGGAAGCGAAGGGTGGATGCGCTCCCGTCGGCGTTATCTCCCAAATGGTGATATATGTATATGTATATATATATACATGTGCACACACTCACACGCGCGCGCGCACATATATATATATACATACGTGTGTGTGTGTGTGTGTGTGTGTGTACATATATATATATACATGTTTATATATGTACACATACATACATATATGTGTGTGTGTGTGTGTGTATGTGTGTGTATACGTGTGTATGCGTGCGTGTGTGTGTGTGTGTGTGTGTGTGTGTGTGTGTGTGTGTGTGTGTGTGTGTTATATACACATACATACACATACACACACACACATACATATACATATATATAGATATATAGATATATATAATGCAGTGAACGTCATGCACGAACTGTGTGCAAAGGAAAATCGCCTCAAACGTATACGATGCAGTCTTTGTTGGAGGACCAAACTTTCTTCAAAGGTTGTCCAACTAAGCAGCAAAATGTCGATAACACACAACGCAATCTTACCGCCACATCCATGTTCCTTCGCGTGTTCGTGCAAACCGGCGACGGAGACTCGGAAATGAGATGGTACCCTTCCACTGATTTGTGTTTGCATCATCCTCCTGGGTATGCCTTCCTGCGGTCCGCGTTGCAACACCGACAGAGCGAGACAATCCGGTGCGTGTGCGAGAGGAACGCGTGTCCACCTTTCACCCTTATGGTTCCTGTCAGAAATGTGGCTCCGGGGGCCTATGGATCTGCCAATTATTCCCTTCCTTCTGTCAAGTGCAGGCCGTGAAAGTCTGTTCATATCTATCAATTTATCTGCCTATCCATCTATCTATTCATACACACACGCATATGCAACACACACACACACACACACACTTACACACACACGCAAACACACATACACACAAACGCGTATATACATATGTGTGTGTATGTGTATGTGTATGTGTATGTGTATGTGTATGTGTGAGTGTGAGTGTGAGTGTGAGTGTGAGTGTGAGTGTGAGTGTGAGTGTGAGTGTGAGTGTGAGTGTGAGTGTGAGTGTGAGTGTGAGTGTGAGTGTGAGTCTGTGACCAATGACCTTATGTCTCCCGTGACCACGCCCACCGAGGCCAGGGGTGGATTCAGAACTATTCTGAAGGGGGGGCAGTTGATAAAGGGGGGCGCTTATAAACCTTCGGTAATTGATTGATATTGTACCATCACTATGTTGCTGTATGAAATCACTTTGAGTGGTTTGAAAATTGTTTATGGAAAGTTTTAGCCATGCTACTTTTTATACCCTGCCACTGAAAGATTGTCATTCCATGTTTTGCAATGATTTGTTTTATAATGATTTGACAGTGAGAATGATAATTGCCGATTATATGTTTCGTTTTTGGATGATCCGAGAACGATGAAGCCCATGAGGTTCCTCCGTCAGTATATCAAATGTCATTTCATAGAAGAGGGGCGCCGCACTTCCAACAGGGGCGCCAGACCAGTTACAGAGCAGCGAGGGGGGGGGCAACTGCCCCCAATTGCCCCCCCCCTAAATCTGCCACTGTGTGTGTGCGTGCGTGCGTCCGTGCGTCCGTGCGTCCGTGCGTGTGTGTGTGTGTGCGTGCGTGCGTGCGTGCGTGTGTGTGTGTGTGTGCGCGCGCGCGCGTACGTGTGTGTTTGTATACAATATACATAATAGTTATGTGTGTGTCCGTCAATAATAGAACACGTTCGCAATTATTCGCGCGGACCTGAAAGGAGACCGGGCTGAGCGAGGGGGAATGTCGATAATGTCCGAACACAACGTTCCCTTGATTATGTGTCTTGTCGAGCGCTTTCTTTCGCATATCCTCAAAGGTTCAAGAAGTCAAACCTTTTCACTCATGCAATAAGTGTTGCAAATTTACATGGTTTCTTATGAATCTTTAGAGTGCTACCGTATGGTGGATATGGCATGCGACTTGCGTTAATCTAACTAAATTTACACTTTAGCCGCCATCAATGATTCACATGTGCAAACACTCGCAGGAGAGCTCGCGGGCGGGTCGAAGATACAGCTGACCATATTTTGTAGGTTGTCTATATTTTGGTGTTGCTAAGTATTCATTCTGAATATATACACTTGTGTATGTGTATATATATATATGTATATATATATACATACGTATACATATCACTCTATCTATCTATCTATATATATATATTTTATGTATATATAAATATATATATATGTATATGTGTGTGTGTGTGTGTTTGTAGTGTGAACTCACATATATTTACATACACATATATGTTTGTGTGTATGTATACATATATTTATATCATATATGTGTGTATGGATATTTGTGTGTATATGTATATATATACATATATATACATGTATATGTATATGTATATATATGTATGTGTGTGTATACATATACATACACATGCATACGTACAAACATATACATACACATGCATTCGTACATACATAAATGCATACATACATATACATATACATATACATGCATTCGTACATACATAAATGCATACATACATATACATACATATCATATATATTTATATATAAATTCATACATATTAACACACACATACTGTATATTTTCAAGCCCTTGGCTGCATGAGAATCAATAAACCGATTCTTATTAATATTATTACACACACACAGTGTGTGTTGTGTGTGTGTGTGTGTGTGTGTGTGTGTGTGTGTGTGTGTGAGTGTGTGGTCATTCTTTGTCATTTTTCTTTCCAGTTCAAATACTGTTTTTCTTCTCCAGAGCATCCTTTCTCTCCTTGGTCTGGTTCCTTTTGTCCTGCTTTATCTTCCTCCGCTCACACTTGTGATCATTACTGCATTTTCCTTATCTTTATCATATTGTGCTTTTCGCACTTTCTCTTCAACGAATTATTTGTTGCTCTCTAACCTCATCTTCGCTGTGACAGGCATTATCGTGGGTTCTCTGCAGCAGATAACGCAGTCTACACGTTCACTGAAATCATACACACTCACGTTTCTCTCTCCGCTCTCTTTCCTTTTCTTTCTTTTTTATCTTTTCTTCTCTATTTCCTTTTCGCTCTTTATTTTGTTCAATTCGTTCACTTAAAGCTCGCAATCTTTGATCTGTTCATTATAGTTATAGTGCTTGCTTTATACATGACAAATATCGTCTTTCACTCTACGCAAAGTCAGTTTTCTAATTCTCCTCACGGATCGCGTTTCTTGGAAAGTGACTGCAACTCTAGAACTCTGTTATGGAAATGTCGCGCACTTGCATTATACAGTACTTTACTTTACCTTTTTCCTTTTCGACTTCCTTTTGATGGTGCAGGAACTCTGTCATTATCTCTCGATCAGTGTTTTCGCAGGGAGAGTATAACTGTAAACTGACGTCTATAACAAAGGCAAACAATGAAAATTAATTGAGAAGATACCTCGTCGCGTGGCCATTGAATGATAGTAATGATTATTATTGTTAGATGGAATATCGCAAAGTTAAACGTTATGGACAAATGATAAGGAATTCAGAATCGAATGAGAAGGAGTATAGAATTATTCTAGAAACATTGTCCATGTTTACAAACAAAATGATGACCGAAATGAAAACAGTATTGTCGACTTTATAACTAAAATCGTGAAATTCAATATTGCTTTTAATTCTAACAGCATTAACCTTACGGAGTAGAATAAAAATAAAGTATGGTAATTTGTCAATATTTTTTTCGGAGAATATACAAAGCATGTGTTCTGACAAACATTATTTGTTTGACTTGCTCTTAGTCTACCATTTGTCACAGTGAGGCAACAACAGGGAAGGGCGCGGCCGCAGGGCAATGGCACCATGCGTAATTAATGATGGCTTAAATGACTTGCTCGGCCTTCAGAACGCATTGATTGATCATCAATATATTTTCGTTATAAGTGTACTAAATGTATGAGGTGTTTTTCTTAGGCTTGTATTGAGTAATGACAACCCTTAAGGAAATATATAAAATGTTTGATGGGATGCAAAGCATTTGCCAATTAACTTCAGTAAAGGAGGCACTCTATTAGACGTATGTTTAAACGCATATTATGAGGTAAATTCCTTACAAGGTGACATGGGAAAGATAATATGTATCGATTAATTTGCTGCCAAGAGTACCGCCTTCGGCCGGGCCATGAGTTGGTCTCATGGCCTCAAGCATGGATACCACGCCGCTCCCGAGCTCCCTCGTGGTGCTGCTGCTTCTTAGCCTTGAATCCGGTAAGTGTCAGATCGCCCAGGTGCCGGTGGAAGACTTCAGATATAGAGCATAGTGAGAGGATTAGGTAAACAGCAATGTTGGCTTTGACTAAAATTGTGAAATTCAGTCGTGAAAATAGCTCTAACACCATTTTTCCTGAAGGGGAAGAGAATATACATGTGTATGGACACGTTCTGTACTGTGAACATATTGACTGAAAAAGAGTTTCTATTGCTGACTCACTTACGATTTATAGCCAAATTTATAGTCTGATTTTTTTCGGGAAAGATGTAAAGCCCGACTATTAGAATGTCAACTGTCATTTACAACTGTCATATTCACAATCGCTCTCAAAACCTTTGATCGTACGGGATTGTTCATGGCTACCAACATGAGCAAATACTATATTTCATTACTAACCCAATCTCCACCTATGACAAGAATACATGCCATTGTAAGACTTTCTATCGAGGGGAAGCCCGAAATATCCCCCCCCCCCCCCCCCCCAAGCGGAGGATGGCGGCTTAGGGCCGAAAGGAGGGAGGGGGCCAGTTCACTTCCCCTGTGTGGAGACACTGTCCCATGCCCCAGGTACACATCCCTTAGAAAATGGGTCTGGCTATGTTGTTCTTGACATGAATAAAAAAAAAAAAAAAAGTAAAACAAAGCACCACAGGTAAATAAGAATATAAATACGATAAAAAAAAAAACTTTCTGAAGGAACGGATACATACAATTACTTAAACTTAAAAATGAATGGGGTATCTCTGGCTGGTGCTGGCCAATACAACTTGGTAAACCCTGTGTTAGCTTAAATGCCCATGTCCAGCAATGTCCTAACTGGCATGTAAAAATGGCTCAAACACAACCTTGTTCTTGCTGCTCCAGCGACGCCGCAGTATAGGGTAATCCAGGGTGTACACTCAAACACCGAGTCCAGAGACAACTTCCTTGCAGGTTTATTTCGCAGGTGTATTTATATAGGTTAGGCCACGTCACTGTGGCAACAGTTATTTAAACCGGATAAAAAGTAAATAATTAAGAATACATTTTGAACACTATGAAATATTAACAATAGACAATAATAAAAAGATAAAGCAACCAGGTGATAAACCTACTAAAAAAGGAACATTAGAAAGATCAACGGAATGTTAAAAACACAGCAAGTAAGAAAAATAAAACGATACACTTGATTATCAAAATAAAAGTCATAACACGGTAAAAGTCATTCATAATATATTCCCTATCCCGAGTATCCCCTGTGAGCCCCCATTAATAAGTAAAAAGAACAATTAAGGTGGTGACGTGGCAAGTTTTTTAAATGATTAATTATAAAACTAGGGATTTAAACAAGTTTTAAAATAATAAAAACAAAATAACGTAAATGAAAATAGTAGGAAAAAGGGGAGGGGTTTGTACCAAACCCCTCCCCTCATGATAAAAACGTCGAAATCATTAAGAATTAAAATTAGTTGTTTAAGAGAATGAGCAAAGAAGATATTAAGATCCCCATCTACACCTAAAAGACTGAATATAATAAAATAACACGATAAAAACACGTAAAATAAGTAACCTCACTGATTCGAAGCATTGAAGCTCAAAGAGGAAAACTCGGGAAATTACAGTTATAAGTTTTATTTATATACTTTTCATTAAATACAAGGGTTGGCAGTATCAGTGTATCCGTATTGTGTGGGAAGGAATCATCTCCACCGTACTTGAGCGCCGCCCGCTGGATTACCCAAGTTCGGGATTCAGGATTCGGGATTCAGGTATCAAGGGTATCAAGGGGATAGGTAGGGGATAGAAGGTAGGCGTGAGGGCGAAAGCTTAAGGAAAAGGACGAAAATGAGAGAAATTAAAGGACCGAGAGTAGAAATGAAAGAAATGAGTAAGGTCAACGGGGGAATAGAAAGAGTAGAAAGCGAGGAGACTAGTATGGGGGATAGAAAGATACAGAAGAACGTAGATCGCAAAGTAGAAGAAGAGAAATGAACGAAAGGAGTGAAAGAGGAAATGGAGAAAACGAGAGTAAGGGATAAGATAGCATAACGAAAGAACGGGGAAGGAGAAAAAATCAGCATGATAGAAAGTAAGGAAGGACGCAAGATTAGGAAGGGAAAGGGGAAAATGAAAGGAAAGGGAACGAGGAAGAAGTGAGAGCAAGAGAATGAAAGTATTTAGGAGATACGAAGGATAGCAAGTAGAGTAAATAGGGTATAGGTGTCAGGATGCTACGTGAAGAGAAAAAGGGAGAGAGAGAGGGGGGGGGGGGGGGAGGTTGGATAAGAGGGTAAAGGGGAAGACCAAAGCAAAAGGGAGGTAGGGGAGACTAAGGGAGATTAAGGGAAACAAGGGTGAGGAGGATAAGGGGGGGGGGGAGGAGTTACGGTCCAGGATGGTGGGGGAGAAGGGTCGGAGACCTCACGCCATGCCCAGTCTAATACAAGTTTGTTTATTGTATTTACACATAGATTGCTCTATAAGTGCTTAGTCCCCAAGGAGTCTGTTATAGGTCCTACCTATCGCACCTGTTTACTCTTTTCCTCGACTTTTGGAATGGGTCTTTTGCTATACTTCATTGTCTTAAATGTTATCGAAATTTTAATGACAATTTAAAAATCATAATCTCAGTAACAAGATTAACAGTATCGATGTCAACTTTATTTAAGGAAAAAAAAAAAAAAAATCCCGCCAATTCAAGGAATGGTGAAATCAGGATTGGTCACTATGCTACTGATAGATTCCTTGCCGGCTTAGCACATATAACTACATTCACAAAAAAGCTACAGGGGACAGAACATAAATCCGGGGTGGTTGAGTTAATAAATCGGCCATATTCCTTATTTTCTCCTGCTTCTGTGTTTTAATTAATCTTACCTTATTCTAAGTGAACGATGCTGACTTTATTCTTCATAAAGGCTGGATATATGTCAAAATTTCACCGCCGGCGGATGATAATAATCTTAAAATCTCCCCAAAACACACACATACACACATATAAATAGACATACACACACACATATAGATAGATAGACAGAGAGAGAGAGAGAGACAGATAGATAGAAAGATGAATAGAAATGTGTATTATGTATATATTGTATAAACCAATCTCTGTTTTTATACATAGGCCTACATATATGAAGGCATGCTCGTCCAATTACTCGAAATTGCGTATACATGTTTTGTTAATTCAAACTTTCATCTATAACACAAGCATCGATATATTTACGTTAATGCACTCTATCCAACGATTGAACGATTGCTGTGCATCAAAACATGCTACAGATGAAAGTTTAAAGTAACAAAATATGCAATTTCGGGCCTTTGGTCAGAGAATACCTTTGGAAGCATTCATATATGGATATCCACATATAATAAGAACAAAATGTATGGGGATGAGTCATTAAAATACGGTAATCATTGCAATCTGTAATAAAGCATAAAAACTATGGGGAAGCTTTCAGAAGGTACAGACCTGAAATGGTGGACCATTAGTCATTAAAAACTAACTATATCTTTTTATGTTATACGGTAAAATAAGAGCCGTATACTATTTCTTAAATATTTTTCAAAATTAATTTTGATATAATGCTCGCGTTCATATGAATATATTCTAAATTAGCATTCTGCAGGGCTTGGTGCGGGGTGCTAATCTGCCCCGCAGTTGTTCCAATACTAAGCAGGAACTCCGCGAGGCAAGCGGAACTTTAATAATACGGAAAAGCGCGGGGACGTTTAATAATACGGCCGTTACTTATACACGCTTAAGAGACAGACGGGCATTCCAACAGATAGACAGACATAAACAAACATATAGACACAGAGACATACTTTAATGCAAACAGACAACTCACAGACAGGCAGACGTAAAATCAGACAGACATATGGACAAACATACAGACTAACAAAAAATCGAAACATAAAAAGAAGCTCGACAAAAGACGTGTGTAGTTGTTTATTTGAGCCCCAAGTCCTCTCCAAAAGAGGGCACCTTCAACAAGTTCTCTAATTCTCGCCCACAGACTGCCAGGAATTTGTTTCCGCGAAGTTTCAGCCGGAGAGCGAAATCAGCGTGGACACCTACCTGGACACTGGCATGGGTTACCTGCCCAATCTGACGGAGGTGATACTAACGGGTCGATCCATCGCCCCTTTCAAGACAGTAGTTTTGATTAACTGTAACTATAACATAATGCCACAAAGTCAATATTTGTTCGAGTGTAATATGAAAAAAAAGCTTTCATTTTCAAAACAATAACTGATATCATTAATTTTAAGTATTGCTGTTGCTACTATATATGAATGCCTTTATTGCTATCAAGTTAATCATCCTTGTTCTTATTCCTCTGCTTATGCTTATTATCACCAGAATTACTTTGATTGATGATTTGTTATAATTATTGTTTTCATTAGAATTTCTTTCTGGTATTAACTATGTTATCATCATCGTCATATATTTTACTATTTTTTTCCATAACCAGTCATAAATGTTAGTCATCTTTCTCTTGTGATCACTTTCATCACAGTTGTGTAATTACAACTTATTTTGTGTTTGCATTTGCATTTATACCATTGATTCATTTCTCCCGCTATGATTATTATTGTTATTAGTATCATTTTTCATTATCATTATCAATATTGTTATTATTGATATTATTGTTATTATTATTTGTGTTACTATAATTATGATATATGGTTATTATCATTGTTATCATTATTATTATTATTATCTTATTATTCTTATTATTAATATTCTTCTTCTTATTATTATTATATTAATATTCTTATCATTAATATACTTATTATTATCATTATTATCATCATTATTATTTCTATTGACATTATCATTATCTTCATTATCATTATCATTATTATTACTAGGATTAGTATTAGTATCAGTGGCATGTCAGTATTGTAGTTATTATTATTCCATCACTATCATTATTATGTTGTTGTCGTTTTCGTTGTTGTCGTTGCTCTTCTTCTTTTCTTTTTCTTCTTCTTCATATTATTATTATTATCGTCATTATGATCATTACTATTACTGTCATTATTATTGTTATTATCATTATTTATTATTATTATTATCATTATCATTATTTATTATTATCATTATTATTATTATTACTATTATTATTATTATCATCATTATTATTATTATTATTATTATTACTGTTACTATTATCATTATTATTATTATTATTATCATTATTACTATTACTATTATTATTATTATCATGATTTATTGTTAGTAGTAGTAGTAGTAGTAGTATTGCCATTACTATTATTATTATCATTATTATCATTATTTGTATGTGCGCATATGTAACAAAGGCATGGCAAGGACTAAAAGGATTTACATTTCCTTTCTCTGAAAAGCATATTTGTACCTACAGAAAAATTATATGTAAATTTGGTTAGTGATGCCGTGGAAAAGGATTTAAAAATGCGCGCCAAGTGTTGTTTATTTTTCTATTTGGTTGTAACATTTAATTTGATTTATATTAAAGTTGATGTGTGTTTTTTATAATCTGAAATTATCTGTTTGCTGATATGATAATTTTTATTTGTGAGTGTGACAGGCTGTAAAATGTACTGCGTAAATGATAGAATATTCCGATGAATATGAATGAATAATTGTGTGAAAGTGTCAACAGGCACAGGCAACGACTGCCCCTCTGTTGTATGATCTTAGACATTTGAGCGCAAAGTTTCCCACTAGGGCAGTGTGCTGCATTCCTAATGATCTTTGTGACAGCCAGTAGTTGTGCATCATTCTTTTAGAGGTTTGTCAGCTCTCAAGAGATACAAATCCTGAAGTTTCCTGACTCTAGTTGCTTGTATCCAGTTTCTTGACTGTTGTCAAGTGCTGTCTCCATAGGAGCATTATTCAAGAGAATAAATCTGGTCCTTTGGAGAGAATTTCAATCCACACCGCGTAGAGAAGCTCAAACAACACAACTTCACAGAAAGGCCAGGGTATTCCATAATTCAGGATTTTCCAAGGTAAGTGGGGATATTGAAAAATGTCTCAGCCAAGCAGGTTTGGCCACTCCCAGCAGCGTAGCAGACGAGAGTATAAGAGGGAGTTGAAAAGACTTGAGTTGATAGAAGAGATAGAAAGAAAAGAAGATCAGTACGTGAGCAAGCACATACATGTGAAGCAGTACGAACAAGGAGGAAATTGGAGCTAGAATTGCGGCTCCAAGGTGCCAAGGGTGTCGACGGGAGGAGATCTGCACTTGCAGGATCCAATGTTATTTCTTCAGGAAGAAAAATAATGGTTGGTGTGTGTGTGAAACAACCTCTGTTCCAGAAATAGCTGAAGTGTGGGTGCTTGCTGTGAGTGAACTTACACTGCAAAGGGGAGTTTTACCAGTTCCTGATGACTTTGTACTACAGACTGATATATAAGGTGTTGGGTGTGTGTAAAACATGCTCGGGTGGATGTCAATGTATCATGTCCACTACTTCCAGTTCATACAGAGTACTTGATGTCTACAAGAACAGTCTACAATCCGTTTACTAGTGCTCAACCCTACGAACACCCCAGTGGGTTTCTAAACCAAAGCCAAGGTTATCAACAATACCAGGAGGTAAAGCATATATTGGCAGTGCTTCAAGGTCAGGCGCTCCTGGTAACACAGTGACAAGTGCTGTACTAACTACTATTCCTTTTAATGATACAAGGGCTTTAGAGTAGTAGACTTTAGTTATGCATGAGTAGAACCATAGGTCACTTCCCTCTCCAACCAAATTAAAGAAGTTCACTAGGGAAATTACTAAGGTAGCTCAGTTCATAAATACAGTCATTTGGAAGGGACTCCTAGAAGGCTCATAAGGGTTGCCCTCACTTACCACCAGAGGAAGGATAGTCTTGCATGTTAGAAATTGCTTAGTGCCTATGGAAAATCCTGAGATTCTTGAAGCATACTTAAAGCTTATGAAATGGAAGGTAAGTGGAACTAAGGCTCAAAGAGTTTGGCTTCTACCTATCCAATGTCCAGTGTGCATTAGGGCAGAATGTGATTCATTTAGAGCAGGGGTTCCCAAACTTTTTGTTCCTCAGTACCCCTTAGGCTTTTTATAGGTTCCCATGTACCCCTAACACTAAAAATTAAGCTTAATAGTAAAAAAGGACATTTTAATATTTTAATTATTTAAGTCTGCATGTTTAGAAATTTCAATAAAGGTGGTGCTAATCAACACAAAGAAAATGAGAAAAGTGCAGTCTGAGTGCAGATTACAACACCATGTATTGTGCAAGTAATTGTTTCCTTCAGACCAAATGTACCCCCTGAAACGTGCAAATGTACCCCTGGGGGTACATGTACCCCAGTTTGGGAACCCCTGATTTAGAGGATGAAGATCCATGAATACGATAGTGGATAAGCTCCCTTGTTACTTAGAACATTGGGGTTCCCCCTTCATTTCAAGATTTGATTTCCTTCATTGAAGTCAAGGTGAAAGTTGCTGAAAAGAGGAGACGCATTGATGAGTAGGATAAGAAGCAAGTAGCATTCAAAAGTAAGTCTCCTTACAGTAAATCAAGGAGAGAAACCAACAGACCAGTGAGACCAGTTCCATTGGATGTTTCTCTCCTGTAGCTGTAAACAAAGGTTTGAGTGATGATTGAGTGTATACGTTGCAGTTAAGATGAAAATGGAACAAACTGAATGCTTTCATTTAAAGAAAATATCCAGCAAGGGCAGTTAGAAGTTTGTAAAATCTAAGAGCTTCTGTTACAGGTGCCTTAGGACAAGTCATACTCATAGGATGTGTGAGTCAGGTGGGAAGTGCAGTGCATGTGACACAAGCTATCATCGCACCCTTCTACATAGGCCCATCAACATAGGTACTGCCTCCTCTAGATGTCATGAAAGTGGAACTGTTGCATAAGATGGTCCTATCAGAATTGGAGAACTGGCAGGACTTGTTTGGAAACTAGAGGTGATGGTGAGAGTGGCGCCGCAACAACTATGGCTAATGAGCCTGCTGATGAAGGTACCAAGGAGTCTACTAGTAAATCAGCTATGCCCAGCTCATCTTGCTGTTGCTAAACCTGATGGTACAGTAAGGATGAAGATCATGTCAGTAAAGGCAAAAGGTGAAAATACCTGTGCATTCAGTGATAGTGGGAGTGCTACTATGCTGGGAGCCTTAGCAAATACCTTGGGGTAAAGGGTATACATGTGCCACAATGAATGCACACAGGGAATGGTGACTTTGAATGTAATGAAATGATTTCACTCAGTGTGTGTGGTATTGGCTTGGAGGATATTGTACCAACCAAGGAAGTGTTCGTTACATATAAGGTCAGTGTGATGACTGAACACATGGTGCCACCCAGTTGGATTGCCTCATCTTCAGGATGTGGAGCTGCCAAGACCACCACCAGGGCGTCAGGAAGTAAAGTTAATAATTGGCCTGAACAGCACAGTTGCAAAGTAGATGATACTACAGCCTGTAGAACAAAGCTCAGATGGGTTGTATATGATCCCACTGATCCCAAGAGATCTGAAGATCTTGCATTCAGGAGCATTTTAACTATGGCTTCTGGGAACGAGAGCTGGACTCTAAGCAAGAAAACTGTTGAAAACGGGTTTCTGTCAGTGGTCAGTGAATCTGTATCGAGATCTCCCAAATGGAAGAGCCCTAGATGTTGATTGGTCTCTGAAGGCAGACTGTATGATATTTAAAGTATCACCTAAAGAGAAACCTGCAACAAGGAGAGGAGTACTCTCTGTAGTTGCATCAATCTACAAACCACTTGGGTCTAGTGGCACCCTTCACATTGCAAAATCATTATTGCAAGACCTCTGTCATAATCGCCGGAGTGGGATGAGATCCTGGAGGAACAATAGAGAACCTGATGGAACACTTAGATGGAACAAGTTCCTATGCTTTCTCTGGTGCCAAGAAACATGAAGACCCTTTAAAGCACGTGACCATACCAGTTGCAGCTGTGATAGCACGCATGGACCAATTCAAATTTCCGGACAGATAGTATTTCAGCTATAAAGTACCTATGCAATGATAGAGCTTGCTATCATACATTTGTAGCAAACGGTGTCTACCTGATCAATGATTGGCGATATGTGGACCCCAAGCCTAACCCAACTAACTACACGTCAAGAGGAATTTGTGTTAATGACTTGCTCAACTTTGTTAAATGGGTGTCTGGCCCTTTGCTTTTAAGAGCAAGTGAGCATAGTTGGCCAATGTTACCTGATGATGCAACCTAGCAGGTGACTCTGAGCTCAAGAGATCCATTCTTCCTTGTGAGTTGATGGTCCATCAAATAGATTATATTAAGGAAATAACTGGAAGGTTTTCATGCTGGAACAAGTTATAACATCGGCTGGATATAAGGAAGCACTATATAAAGTGGATGAGATTCATCACAACCAAAGACCAAGATTTACGTGGCAAGAGGTCCTCTTACTGTGCATGGGATTATTATTGCAGAAAGGGCAACTTGGAGGCATACACAACAAAAGTTATTTTGGCAGAGAGACTGTGAGTCTGTCCAAAATGTGCTTATTAGAAAATGAGCTGGACAGAGTTCAAGTGGATAATATTGAATCTGAACATAGTGTACAGTGTACGGTATTAATGATAATCTTCCTTAAATTCACTCCTCTCCTCCCACTTTTAAGCTCTATATCTGCCCCTTCCCACTCCCCTCCTCCTCCTTCTTCTTCTTCTTCTTCTTCTTCTTTTTCTTCTCCTTCTCCTTCTCCTTCTCCTTCTTCTTCTTCTCCTCCTCCTCCTCCTTCATCTTCTTCTTCTTCTTCTTATCCTCCTCCTCCTCCTCCTTCTTCTTCTTCTTCTTCTTCTTTTTCTTCTCCTTCTCCTTCTCCTTCTTCTTCTTCTTCTTCTTCTTCTTCTTCTTCTTATGCTCCTCCTCCTCCTCCTCCTTCTTCTTCTTCTTCTTCTTCTTCTTTTTCTTCTCCTTCTCCTTCTCCTTCTTCTTCTTCTTCTCTCCTCCTCCTCCTCCTCCTCCTCCTCCTCCTCCTCCTCCTCCTTAACTTCCCCCATCTCCTTCATTGCCTTATCCCTTCCTCTCCCTCCCCCACGCCCCTTTTCTCTCTGTCCTGTCTCCATTCCCCTTTCCACTTTAAGTACCCTCTGTTTCCCCTCCCTTTCCTCTTCCCTTTCTCCCTTTTCTCTTCAAGTCCCCTTCCTCTTCCTGTCTCCCCTTCCTCCATTTCCTGATTTGCCCCCTTCCCTACTACGTTCTTTCCTCGAATGGTCGTGTAAATAATAAATGTGCATAAACTGGCGGTCTAACTTCTTCAATGTATTGTATTTGCTTCGAGGAATGATAATAATGTAATACCTTTATTGGTGTGTGTGTCATTTCTCTAATATATATTGTCCATCAATATCCCATTTTACATCAAAATGAAGCAATTTCAACTTCACAGTGAATGATTTCCGGCGTACGATGCAGAGACAGTGTGCTAATGAATGGACGAAAAACAAGTGGAATTAGAATATAGATAAATGGATATGTCGTCATCACGAACAGGGGAAAATTCTCCCATCCTCTCATCCTCTTTCTCTATCCTCCGTCTACCTCTTACCTATTCTTTCCCTATTCTTTTCTCTCTCCCTCTCCCTCTACCTTTCCCTTCCCCGCTCTGCCACTTCTCTCGCTATCAAGTCTTCCATAAATTCACTCCTCTCTTCCCACTTTAAGCCTTGCCTCTGTCCCCTCCAATTCCCCATCTCTCCCTCCTGAATTCCCCTCACCCCCTGAACCTCCTTGTCCCCTTCTCTGCCGACCCATCCCCGTCCTTTCTCTGAGCTCCCTTTCCCTTTCGCCTCCTTCCGTTCTCCCATTCTACTTTTCTCTTTAAGTCCCCTCTGTTTCCCTTCCCATTAGCTTTACGCATCTCCTACTTTATCTTTTTCTTCCTTCCCCATTTCCTTTTTTAAGCCCCCTTTCCCTCCCTTCCTCCTTCTCCCCCTTTCCTTTGAGCTGTTTCTTTTTTCTTATCCTTTCCTCTTCTCCTCTTGCCTTCTTTCTTGCCCCCTTCCTTGAATAATCGTGTAAATAATAAAAGTGAATAAACTGACGGTCTAATGCAGTGTTCTTGACTCGCACTGTGATCATTAAGGTGTAATGGACGAAATATAAACTGAATTAGAATATAGTAGTAATAGTAACATAATGATAATAATGATAATAATAATAATGATAATAATAATAACAATGACAACAATACTGATGATAAGAATAATAATTGTGAATATATGCGTGTGTGTCATTCTTTAATATATATGTTGTCATTTTTTACCCCATTTTACTTGAAATACAATTGCATGCATAACGTGCAACGGAAATTAAGAAACTCAAGAGGAACTGCAATATAGATTATCATTATTATTATTATTTATTATCACTATTATCTTTACTATTATCATTAATGCTGTTATCATTGTTATTGTTACTGATTTTATTATTATTTTATCATTAGTAGTAGTTATAGTAATTATGGTAATGGTAGTATTAGTATCGTTATTACCATTGACATCATGATTAGTATAATTACTATCAACTTGATTATCATGTTTGTGTTCATTACTGATTGTCATTTATATCACCCGTGGAATGATGTTTTAATGAAACTGTTTTTATTTTATTTCCACTGCTGTAGCTCGCGTTATCACCAATGTCATCATATTTCTGTCTTTGATCATTGCTGTATAATTTCTATTGTGCCTTCCTATTTTCACTATTTCAACATTACCCTTACCACTCTTTTATTAGATGGAGTAAATGGCGTTGAATTTGTTGCAGCCTCCAATGTCTTATGAGCTATAAATGTTCTTTTCTTACTGTGCGAACATTAACTAACAGGACACGATACAGAAGGGCATGGTTATATTTCCAAATGTGCATTTAAATTTGCAAATGGCAGGCAACCAACACCTTCCGCAAGTATAAAGATTTTATTCGTAAACAAAACCCAGCAAGGATGTGTCTGGTCACAAAAAAACACTCAAAAAAGCCAAAATTAGGCCACAAAAACCACGTTATATATATTAGGTGAGGAAAATTGATTTAGTATTGTTTTTGATTTAGTATCTTATGAAATGTAAATATCCTTCCTAATCGTATATCTATATCCCTTTTTGTATGTATGCGTGTGTGTGTTTACATATATATATATATATATATATATATATATATATATATATATATATAGATATATGTATGTATATATATATATATATATATATACACAGATAGATAAATTAGAATATAGATAAATAGATATGCACTTGACAATACATGCGCGCAGAGGAACGTTAACTCAAAATGTCAAAGAACTGAACAGAGGAACGTTAATAAGCGCCTTTCCTGCTATTTGTCTTTCTAGCTCAGCTTATGTGTGCACATAAAGCTTTTCCGCCTGGCCACCCGCATCCCTCTTCTCAGCTACTGGGCCGAAGACTTCGACAACGAAATTTTCATTAGTAAGACTTGTTTTATGTATTACTTTATTACATTAAGATATGGCACGAACATGTAAGCGGACACACACGGTTATACATACGCATCATCTTTGTAGATATCCACACATTCTGCATATGTGTGTCAATATACACAAGGTTAAAAAAAAAAAGGTTATCGGTGCACAAA
>NC_061828.1:22697193-22709693 GCF_019202785.1 Penaeus chinensis | reverse complement strand
CTTGGGCTGAGTATTTTGAGCAGTTGTATAAGGTTGATCCACCAACAGTTAACATGGATGCGGGTAATGTTGAGACTCCTCTGCCAGATCCACCCATCAGCGAGGATCCACCCTCCCTGACCGAAATCAGGGGGGCGATCTCCAAGCTGAAGAGTGGTAAAGCAGCAGGTGTCTGTGGCATCCCAGCCGAATTGTTAAAGGCTGGTGGAGAACCTATGGCAAGGGGCTTGCATGCAGTCCTGTCTGCCATCTGGCAGACTGGTACCTTTCCCCCTGACCTGCTGAGGGGTGTGGTCATCCCTCTCTGGAAGGGGAAAGGGGATCGGTGGGACTGCAGCAATCACCGAGGCATTACACTGCTCAGTGTACCAGGCAAGGTACTCGCACACATCTTACTGAGACGTATCAGGGACCACCTGTTGAGGCACCAAAGACCGGAGCAATCTGGTTTCACTCCTGGTAAGTCCACAATAGACCGCATCCTGGCGCTTCGAATCATTATAGAGCGCCGTCGTGAGTTCGGACGTGGGCTGCTCGCAGCCTACATCGATCTCAAGAAGGCGTTTGACACGGTGCATCGCGAATCTCTCTGGGAGATCCTGAGACTAAGAGGAATTCCAATAAGGATTATTGGACTAATAGCAAACCTGTATACAGGCACTGAAAGTGCTGTAAAGAGTGGTGGGGGCCTGTCGAGCTTCTTCCCTGTTAGTTCAGGGGGGGGGGGGGGGGGGTTGGTTTGCGAAGTTCTAGCTTCGCTGTGGCAACGGGTCAAGCGAGCTACCAGCCGCTCAGCCCCGAGGTGCACCCATCACGACCCCCAAGCAGAGGCTAACAGACTGGCGCACGAGTTCTCTGCGAGAACGAGCAGCAACAGTCTGCCAGCCGAGCTGAGGGCAAGACAAGAGCGTCTACAGCCAGACAGACACGCTCAGATCAGAGAAAGGGCAGCCGAACCCGATAACTCAGATGTTATCTTTTCTCTGAGGGAACTAAGGAAAGCCTATAAAACCAGTTCCAACACAGCCCCGGGCTCTGATGGGATCTCGTACCCCATTATCTCCCACCTAGGATTAGTTCAGGGGTGAGGCAAGGCTGTGTTCTTGCACCAACACTTTTCAACACTTGCATGGATTGGATACTGGGTAGAGCTACTGTCCAAAGTCACTGTGGAGCAACTCTGGGCAATATCAAGGTTACAGACCTTGACTTTGCCGATGATGTTGCCGTACTCTCTGAATCTCTGGAAACCCTTGTAGCGGCTCTTGATGCATTTAGCAATGAAGCGAAGCCCCTGGGGCTAGAGGTGTCCTGGACCAAGATCCAGGATTTTGGGGGCCTGCTAGGAGACCCTGTACAGTCGATACGTGCTTGCGGGGAAAACATCGAAGTCACAAAGAGCTTTATATACCTCGGTAGTGCATTTCACGACTCTGGGCTGTCAGACCAAGAAGTCAGTAGACGGATTGGCCTGGCAGCAGGGGTCATGAAATCTCTCGACAAGAGTATTTGGAGATGTCGGTACCTGTGCGGAAGGACCAAATTACGTGTTTTCAAGGCCCTGATACTGCCAGTTTTACTCTATGGTAGTGAAACTTGGACACTATCTTGTGCTCTGGAATCTCGTCTTGATGCCTTTTGTAACAGATCCTTGCGCCGGATCATGGGGTACAGTTGGCGGGACCATGTGTCCAACCAACGGCTGCACCGTGAGACCGGTACAGGACCTGTTACTTGCACAATCCGTGATCGCCAACTCAGGCTATATGGCCACTTGGCTCGACCCCCACAGGATGATCCTGCCCATCAGGTTGTCTCTGTCCGAGACAACCCTGGGTGGAGGAGGCCTGTGGGACGACCGAGAAGGTCGTGGCTTGGGCAAATCGATCAAACCTGTCGTGAGGAACTAGAGATGGGCCGGGCCCCTGCCTGGCGGCTCGCCATGAGGGACCCTCGCAGGTGGAAACAAAAGGTGGATGCGGCTATGCGCCCCTGCCGGCGTTAGCTCCATAATGATGAATGATGATGATTAAAATTAAAGAAGCATAAATTCCAGCAGAACAGGGACAAATTTGAAAGGACATCATGAAAGCAAGTTGGGTTCACTTATAAGTCAAATGGATGGCACTTATTACAATTCATGTGTATAGTAATTAAGTAGCTGGGTTAAGGGATAGTGCAGGTAATCGGCATGTAAGTTTGAATTAGTCAACGGTCAGCGCAGCACGTATAAGGAAATACAGGTAAAACACAGGTACGGAACGATATGCACACATTCATGGAGGATGTAGTGTCAATTCACTACTCTCTAGTAGTGATACAATATGCAGGTTTCTGTGAGAAAAGGAGATGTGCCAAACTGCTATGTGAGGACAACAATGATAATAGACAGAAAAAAACAACAAATATCAGAGCAATATCATACACATTAAAGCGTGATTAGGGCAGGGGAATGAGGCGTGAAGTGAGGGCGTGTGTTACCCGAGTCTGGTCTCGGTGTGTGACCAGTTTGTTGGTTGTCAATTTTAAAACAAAGATTGACGGACAGCAAAAAAAAAATGTAACAGAGTTAGTGGTGCGTGTTCACTGAAAGAGAAGGCAATTCATACGTAAGGTGAGGGCGGGTGCGCAGGGAACACTTACTTTAATATTGGCGAGAAAGTATAGGTGGTAGGTAGACTTGTGACTCCATGGCTGTGCAAACGAGGGTTCGTGAAGGTTTGGCGAGGCAGGAGAACCGGACTGGCGAGTGTGGCGGCGTAGAGTACGAGAATATATATTCAGCGGCTTCGTCAGGAGGATAGTACAGGCGAGTGTCAGCTCCATAGACATTACCTCGGTGGAGTGTATTTAAAACCTCGCTATTATTATTTATGTATGAGTAGATAGATAATGCCTATGGAGTTAGTTAGATCCTGATTGCACACTCCTTTTAGTGGATCGGGTGATATGGTTGATTTAGTACTGGCCCTCCGGTTTCATACCCAGAGTGACCTAGGATCGAGGCCAAGTCAGGGAGGGCTGTTATGTATCTATATCAATGCATTATTCCATCGTTCATATGTATATACCTCAGTACATCTGACTTCGGTTTCGAATTTCTAAATCATTTTCCGCCGAGTGAACACGGGGAGCGTGTGCATGAGAAGATAGGTAATGTCTACGGAGCTAGTTGATTCTAGTTGCACATTCCTTTAAGATGGTCGTGTGGTAACCCGGAGTGACCTAGGTTCGAGGCCCGGTCAGGAAGGTTGTTATGTATCTATATCAATGCGCTATTGCAGTTTTCAGTTTATTTGTATCTGTCTGTCTGTTTGTTTGCATATATTTGTATACATGGGAAGAGGAGTATCAGGTATGTGGACATAGCAATGTATTTAGTGAGAAAAAATATAAGCTATGTAACCATTTTCTTTGCATCTGTATTTGCATAGCAGATACAGTGTAAAATTATACTGAAAAAGCTTCGTTCCTCTCATTTTATCATAATCATAACACTTTCCTGTAAACCCACTTTTCTGTAATCCTCTCTCAAGTGATAAAGTGCCTTAAATTATTACTTATTTTGCAGGAAGTAAAATGTGCAACAAACATCAAAATTCAAGCACATTTAGTCCAACAAAACCATACCCTTTCTTGTCCTTCCTTTTCATCTTAGTAATTTCTTTACTTTACAGCCTTACCTATGTGAAGATCATATTCAGATATATATAATGAAAGTTAGAAATCTCAGAACACATAGCAGAATGATACTATTACCACACAGTACTAGAAACATTACTCAAATTTCATTTAAAAAATGCAGAAAAACATTATACTTACAAAATGTAACAACAAAATTATAAAATTTCTAATCAGAAAAATTAACTTCCTAAGAAATATGTTCTAACATACAAGCAAGTGGTTTATCAAAACACCTCCCATTAATCATATATTCTAAGATCTGTTATGTTCAACTTTTTTTCTCATTGATGTAACAAATAATTGT
This sequence comes from Penaeus chinensis, assembly GCF_019202785.1. NCBI lineage: Eukaryota > Metazoa > Arthropoda > Malacostraca > Decapoda > Penaeidae > Penaeus > Penaeus chinensis. Next base: position 22,705,705 of record NC_061828.1, on the reverse strand, counting down.
TACAATTCTATTTATAACAAAAAATCTTATAAAACAAGAAATGGACACACTGAATAAAACTAAACTCATGGTACAGCAAAAATATGGATAGACAATGGTGATCACACAAAATTAAATTAAATTAAATTAATACACTTATGTGTGTGTAAAGGATCAAGAATTTGCTGCATCAATGTGGTGGTCAGCTAAATTTGAGCAGTAAATACCTAGGAAAACCCTGTCCAACGCCACAGTTTAAGTGCAAATGATTAATGGTTAATGGTTAACGGTTAAATGCAAAATAAATGTGCTAGACATCTAAGGTCATGTAGCACTATAGTTAATGTTAGTGAACGGTGGTTGGGTTAGTGATTAGTTCTTAAAGCTGGGTTAAGGAATTGGTGAGTGAATGGGTTAGGGTCGGATGAGGTAATGTAAATGGTTAGATCAAGTGAAGGATATATATGCGTTTGAGGAAGGAAAACAGGTTGTCAAAGCAGAAAGTGTGAGATTCTGTAAGGATGTCTGATAAGTTGGGATGTCTATGTTGGGAGGACGTGGGCATGCCAATAGAATATGTGGGACTGAAAGAGGAACATTCGGAAACCGTGAATGTTCCAATGAAGGATAGTTATACTTTCGTTGATTTACTGGCAAAGATTGCAGTGCGTGTTTGAGAATTTGAAGGGGAAGGTGCTAGAGGGTGGGATAAAGAATGAGGTTGGGGAGGTGGTGTTGTATCAGGAGGGGTGTCGGGAGGTAGAGGGTCTGGGGAAGAGGGTACTTGTGACATGAGGGATTCACGTGTGTATCCAGGAGGGAGTGGAAGGGATAGAGGGGATGGTGGGAGGGTTAATATAGATGGAGCTGGAGTCGGGGGGAATGGGTTTTGTTGGGATGGGGTAGGAGGGTTGGGTGTAGGGAGAATATGAGTAGGAGGAGGATGGATATCGGCAGTCACTTTGGGTGTGGAGGGAGCGGGAGTTGTAGAATTTGAAGGTGGATGAGTATTGGTTTGGGACTCGATTATGTAGTTCTGGATATCTTCAAGAGTTTCTGTAGTGGAGTTGGTTGGGGAGTTTTGTGAGATAAAGGTTTTCTTGTGAGGGGGGGAAGAGAAGTCTGGTGTCTGAAGAATAGGGGCAAAGGAAGGTGGAGGTGATTGTGGGGTAGGAGAAGAGGGGGTGGAACGTTTACTCTGTCTGCTGCGGGTAGTGCGGGGAGGGAGAGGGGAAGGTGTTGGGGCTGTAGTAGAGATTGGAGTGTCTGGATTTAGGATGGCAAAAGAATTTGACTGGGGAAGGTAGGAGGTAGAAGAGGGGAAGTTAGATGGAGGGGGGTTAGGTTTAGGAGAGGGTGTAGGAGCTAGGGGGTTGGGGGAGTGGCAGAGTGAGCGACATTACTGGAGTAGGGGGTAAGAGAAAAACCTCGTCGACGAGCCTTCTGTCTGGCTTCAAGTAGAGTGAGTCCAAGTCTGAATCTGAGAGTTGCTACCTCAGACTCAAATTTGTAGGTGGGGCAGCTTCTATAAAATACATTATAGGGGGCCGCCACAGTTTGCACATGTGCGTGATTCTGCAGAGCAGTTTGATCGAGTATGGCCAGGTTGGGCATCTGGCTGTGGAATGACAGTGTTTGGCAGGGTGTCCTAATCGCCAACAATTTTGGCACTGACGAGGAGGAGGTTGATATGGTCGGACAGGTAGGGATTCCCCACCTATGTAAACATTAAAGGGAAGGTCATGTCTACGGAAAGTAATTTTGGCAATGTTAATGGATTTCTTACGATTTCCTCTGGGAGGAATGGAGTAGCATTGTACATATGTTGCATCATAGTCTGTGAGACAGGCGAGTAAATCCTCTCCACAATCTGACCATTCTTTGTCATAGATTGGGCAATCTGTTGGGGAGATAGAGACAGTTCCGGTGCAAGTATTGAGGGTTGGATGAGGCTCTGTAGGGATGGGATTACCACATATCTCAGTTAGTTTTGTTAATGCTATAGCTTGGTTTTCAGTTGTTACTGTGACGAGACGGGAGTGGTCGGGTCGGCTACGGACAGAGACTTTGCCTACTTGTTTTTGGAGCATTGTTGGAAGAGGAGGGTGTTTTTAGAGTAGGGAGCTGTGGGAGGGATCACGAAAAATCGGTCCCATTTGGCTGGGCTAAATAGAGTATTTAGGATTCTTGTAGAGGTGGGGGTAGTAGAAGTGCGGGGACGTGTAGAGGAGGGAGTAGTGTTGAGGGGGGTAGTGTTATGGGGAGGTGGGCAATAAGGTTGTAAGGTAGTAATAAGGGGAGATGGGGTGGTTGATGAAGAAGGTTGTGGGAGTAAAGGTGTTGAAGTTGAGCATGTTGGGAGAGTAGAAATGTCTCCTGGGGGTTGGTTGTTGATTAGGGTTGATACTGTACTAGTATGCATTGTTGAGGGGGTAGTTGTTGCAGTGTTCGGAGCCGTGGTCAAAGGAGAGCCGGGATTGGGGCTATTTGATAAAGGGGCAAGCCTCATTGCCCCTAAGAGTGGGGTTACGTCTTCATTATTGGCCATGATAAGCCTGGAGTATGTTAGGGAAAAAAATAGTCCAACCCTCAGGGTCCCCTTGAGGGGGTAAGGGCCAGGTATGGCAAGGGAATACCGTGCCCATGGTTCCCTCAGGCCGTTCAGGACTGACATAAAGTCATCCTTTCATCCTTTCAGCATGGCTCTCACACCTTAGGAGGTGGATAGTAGAAGGGATTGGTGAAGAAACTGAAACGAAAAGTATGATTGGGAAAAAAGACCATGCAAAATTAGTTGAGTCGATGGCTGAGTCCCAAGGTTGAGGAGTTCCCCATCATTGGGTCTCAGTCTTCGTCTCCTAAGCCCCCTCATGACAACAACGGGCAAAGGATTGGGGGGGGGGGGTGCAAATGATTAAAAATATGTAATTTGGGAATCAATATAAAAATAACAAAATCTAATATACTTTATTATAAAATAAATACAGAGCATTAACAGTTAGGTTGCGATGACTGACTTGTTTGCATTGAAATTTAACTTATAACACTGCAGGCTACAAAGAGGTATTCCTGTCTTTGAGCAATTATATTTTTTAACCTTGCTACATCCTGGAGCTCCACACTTAATAGCCAATGGTTTTTCTCTGCAAAGAAGAAAAAGGAAAATATATCAATGTGTTGTTGTCCATGATAATATTGCCACAAAAAAGTAACAAAGAGAAAAGAAAAGAAATTGAAAAAAAATTCCACATTTCCACAGAGGACTAAACAAGCACAAAATAAGATTATTTGAGGGATAACATTTTTATCATTACCACTTACTTCTCACACCGTGCCTCCAAGGGAAATGGGAAACCAACTGGTACAGACAGTCCTACCATTTCCATGTTATTAATGTAAGAATATACTGGAATTTCCTTCTTGTTAAATTTCTGTCTGCTTATCTTTGCTATTTTAGAATCTTGCTTTTTAAGAAGGCGATCAACAGTTTTTTTCTGAAAAATATATTAGATCATGTATAGTTCACTGCACATGCATCAAAATCATAACAAGCCATCACTTCCTATACCAGCAAGCAATATACACCTGAATAATCATAAGATGAATTTTTACTCCAAAATATCTAAACACAATACCCTAAAATCTCTTTTGCAATCTTGTGATTACAATTTATATCAACACTCATTGAGGCTAGGAGTACATGTATACATGCACTGCCCTAGAGCACTGTTTTATTGATATTTTTAGTTATAGATGTCTTTGCAGGTGCTTTGTTACTAAGGAGTCAATTACTAAGCCTACCTGACCTCATGTATTTACCCCATTTCTTGAATTGCTGTTTTTTTTATTATCATTATATTTGATGAAATTATTATAATAACAATAACCACAGTAACTTTACTATTAATAATAATAGCCATAGAAACAAAAGCTTTTTTCCAGAAATTTACGGCATTGCAATCACATAGGCCAAACTGATTCTTTGGTGACTGTGTTTGTGAAGCTATTTAAGTGTAAACAAATTTGATAAAACAAGCACAATGGTTAATGCATATACCTAGTGCCAATGGGTTAATATTGGCCCATTGGTATATAACATTAGAGTGAGTTGACCAATTTCCCAGAAAAAATGCAAAAGAAAAGTCTGAAGTTTAAAGTCAAGCTGGACATGTTAAGGCATCACCATGAAGGACAAAGAGTGAACAATAATGCGCATTACTACTACGACTGGTACAGTGCTGTCATAAGGAAGATTCATGTCTTTACTTCTTGCTGCTTCCAATCTTTGTTGCTTATCATTTCTATTTCCTTAACTTTCTAAAATAATTCAATGATGTCCTCTTTAATAATTGTTACAAATAAGTGATCTCATGTTGGGTGGCAATTTGTTTTATTATGAATTCTTTACCATTTCTGAGTAGCTAAAAACTATCCCTTAAAATACTAAATTCTAATCATACAGTTTTCTGATAAACCTGATTGTATATAGCAAGAGATGCCTGTATTAAAGTGTATCAGATAAATCAAGCTTGCTAGATAAGTATCAATGGGTTACCCAAGGAAAAAGTTAAAAAGAACTAGTACTGGTAATACTCGTTCTTACATACAAAATATGCCTAAAGCTTTGTTTTTTCAATGTCAACTAGCTTGCTTTCAGCAATACAAAAATCTGTAACCACAATAATTTAATTAACCCAATCCTGATGGGAGCCCCCAGTGCCATACTGAACAATATATCAGAGTCCAACTGAAGTCTGCTGCACAAGGGAAAAATCGGAAGCACAGGTATCATAAAAATATCCTGCTCTCTATACTCCTGGCTGTGCTATAAAAAAAAATTTAGGTAATGCTTCTCAAGGAATACAGCCAGGGCCAAACAAGAGTAAACCTGTTTAGCGTACACAACCTACAGCAACCTAGACTGCACACGATTCAAAGACATCATTCCAGCATGAGGGAAGATCTACCATGGAAAGGCAGGACATCATCCCAGCATTTGTGGGTTAAAATAAGCCATTAGGCTATATAATTGATGTTTTATGAAATTAAAAAATAAATAAATACAATTGAATAAATTAAATCCTAAAGCACTCTGGTCACATTGCAAGATCTTTTAAGGGTATATACTTTATCAAAGTTACACCCTATCTTTAGAAAAAGCTGTATTCCATATTTATATAGCATTTACTATCAAACATATTTTGTTCCCAATTATAATAAAATGGTAAATCAACATTTATACTTTTTATACATTCAAGGATTGATACTATTTCATTGACTTCTTCCAATAATATTTTTAGCCACAACTATATTATCATATATTTCCTTTAATATTCACTGTTTAAAAGCAAAAAAACACAATGTCCCAGTGATGCTTAATTTCCTCTCTCACAGCAATACTTGCTTTTGTTCATTCAAAGTAGCACAGTACATAATAAGTTCATAATATGAACCTTACCTTATCCTCCTCCCTCTTCTCCTGAGCCTGTTCTCTTCTCTTCTGTGTTTTCATTGCTTTTTTAGCTAACATTTCTTCTGTGACAACCTTTTCTTTGAAACCTGAAATTTATAGACATACATACACTGAATACAATGTCATAACTACTGTAAAGGTTGACATCTCCTTAAAGAAGAGAGAGTGCACACTCTGCTGGTGCAATTTCATTTATTGGTCAAGGACACTCTAAAAAGCCAGAACTCCATAAATGTCTGGAATAAGTTAATTTTTTTAAAATCTTGAATGTATCAACTATAGACCCGGAACCACATGCTGCTGGGGAAAATTAATAAAAAATGAGGAAAATGCTGTGCTCATTTTTTATATTTTTGTGAAATGTCTCTGCACATAGATAGCTCTGCTAGTGCCTAGCCACAAAGGAGTCAATTAGTAGTAGACCTTTTGACCTTACCTAATTTCATCATTCCTTGAATTAGCAGGAAAAACATATTTTTTATTAATGCTATGAAAATTGATGGTGTTATTTTTATTATAGAAATTATAATTACTATAATGTTATAAACATTATGGACAGCAAAATAATATAACAATATATTTTTGTAAATCAAGGAAACGGGTAAACGGCGAGACGAGCAATACTCATAATTGGCTCATTGGTGACTTAGTACAAGTGTAGCCATCTATGTGTAAAAACAATTAAACAAGTAAACTCACAGTGGACATGGCATGTACATACATGCCATGCCCGTCGGCATTGGGTTAAGTAACTGATGCAAGCATATGATCACTTCATTGTAAGTCCCAATATACGGTATATAATATGATACATTATATGTTATAAGTCACGCATGCACATACATTTACAGGCAACTTGCCTCTTTCTTTTCTGAAAGAAAAAACTCTTACCTGATGGCAAAGATAAGAGAGGTTCTGCTGGTATAACTGGAAGTGCATCATCTGTCCCATCACTCCTTTTCTCTAGCATGGCTCGCTGTCTTGCTGTCATCAGTCTGGGGTTCTTCATTCTTTTTAGCTCATCATCAACCTGTAGACATAGTTTGAATTTGTTACAGAATCATAGATATCATGACATGAAAAAATTAACAAAATTTCTATTTTCATAGAACATATTCTTCTGAGAGAAGCCTTTTTCTTCAACAATTTTCAAAAAGAGTAAGCAACTACAAAAAAAAAAAAATTACAATGTATAAGTTTGAATTACAAAGAAATGTTGAACAGTCACATAATTTGGCAAACCATTTCATGAACTCCCAAAGATTTCATATGTGAAGGAATTCCGCACTTTTAACATGAATTAATGCTTAGTGTCATCAAATACACATTTTATTCCTAAATGCCATACTTATGCCTCTGCCCCATGACAAATAGTAAACCACTCTTGAAGGATGAAGGAATTATGAAGTATGAAGTTTTCAAAGAAAATAGTGTGTTCATATTCTAATGACAATCAATTAATAGGTAAACTAATTAAATGCTCTCTAAAGAAACATCTACATTTGGATTCTTAAGATACTGCCTATAATAACTGAACAACTTCTCAAAGACATTTATGAAAAATATGTAGCATCTACTCCATACTGTATTTACACTATCAATTACATTTTAAAGAAAAGCCATACATATATAACTATCAGTTATAGTATTCTCTTACTGTACTAAAACAGATTTTACCTCTTCTAACTTTCCTGACTCAATGGCATCCAGCCATCGTTCCTCCTCACTGTCTGTGTCGTCTTCTCCTTTGCCATCTTTCTTCTTGCCACTCTTTTTGCTGCCGGACGATTTGCTCTTTTCAGATTTGACTTTGGAGGATTTTGGAGTGGTTCTGTGAGTCAACAAATAATTAGTTTCTATGATAAATGAGTTTGTTTGATTTTGATTTTGTTTATTTTATTAATATAAATAACCTCTTACTGTTAGTACAAGAAAAAAAAAACATGTAGTTACAATAATTACAGTTATAAACAAAATATATTGTAACATACAAATAACATAATAATTCTTAACATACGGCTTCTCTGGTGAAGATTCTGCAATTTTTATCTTTAGTTTGAGCCCCTGCGAAGGTGAGTCATCCACGTCATCAACTGATATGTCCATATCCTCCACATCTTCTACATTAATTATTCTTTCCACTTCCTCTTTCTTGGAGGATTTTTTATGCTTGTGTTTCTTTGACTTTTTGACAACATTCACTGCTGGATCTGAAAAAGGAGAAAAAGACTTATGAGTGTATCATAGAAATTACCCCAAAATTACAAAGAAGAAAAATGTCCCATAATTGTTGATTTTACCTTAGAGTAATAGTGAAATTCTAAAATTTGAGTGGTGCTGTTAAACCTTATATTGTCAAAGAAAGTAATGGCAAGCTCATACTTGCTTCTCAAAATCCAAGGATCTACACATTACGAGATACCATCTCCTCAAATTTCTGTACAATTAGAGTTTGCAAACTTCCAGTGTAATATCTCACCAAAAAAAGGACCAGTTATGCATGTCATCCAAGAATATAAAGGGTATCCATTTGGATTTAGTTTGTTTCACACAGCCATATAGTACAAAGTAAATTTTGACTGTATTGGATACAATGACAGAAAATATGACACTTTTCATATAAGGTATTTCCTTCACAAGTTGATAATAAAAGTTGTTCAACGCATACAACTTGTTATAGCATAGGCCTAAATTTATAGGAAAATCTAATGACCTATCATAGGGAAAGGGAAAAGCTACACTTGATGTTGAATTAAATTATATATGCAGACTAAAAATAATGAAGTAAAGAAAATAGGTCTTGACAAATGCCATGCAAAAACTATCCACAGCGAATGGGTGGGTGTCTGGTGGCAGAGCCGCCAACAAGAATATACAATGACATGGTGGGGGTTCGGGGTCCAAGCCCCAGGATTGGACCCCGAAGTTTATAGTTCACACAGCAAAGTTTGTGAATCCCTAGGAGTAGCAGAAGTAATAGGGACTTGGCCTGTGAGTGGTACAGTCACTTCATATACAATATTTTTCTATTTTTCTATATCATTTATGATGGAAAATCGC
>NC_061828.1:22687193-22692193 GCF_019202785.1 Penaeus chinensis | reverse complement strand
AAGCAAATTAAGGTGATCATTTTCCCCATTCGCCTCAACTTCTTATAGCTTTTTAAAATCAACTGAGCCGTCCTTCCATCAGCTTCAATAGTGTCGTTTTTCTTATTTCAACTGAGTGATGGTATTTTTTACACTATTATGGTTCTGAAGTTGACTCTCGTCCGGTACTTCTGGTAATTAGTTGCAGTTAGTTGAATTAGTATTTAGAATGTCTGCATTACAGATAGTGATTTTACGAAAGTGTAGTAACTGAATGATTCTGCTTTCGATTCAGGGCATTAGTCATATTTCACTACACGTAGGGTATGCATGATAGACCACATGTGTAATATTTGGCTGGGAAGTCGAGCGCGACTTAAAAAATGCAGCGCCCATACAAGGGAGACCTATACCCTGAAAGTTTGTATTCTCAGTTATATATTCGGTATATGAACTAGGAAGATTGATAACAGTGTTGTACCATCCTGACCAAACGGAGTCACTGGACATATATAAACACTTCACTGAAGATGTTGTTCTTATTACCAATGGTATATTGGCAGAGAATGATACTTCTGTTACTTTTCTTAGTTTGTCGGAACAAGTTTTAGTTCATAAGTTATGACCCTGTGGTAAAAATGGAGCGAGATTTAAACCCACGCACAACCATGGGACACGCATTAGGCTTGACCCTGGACGGTAGTAACCAATCTTAACACCCTGTGGGTGTTAAAGATAATTCATTCTTTATGATATGATATGTGTTTGCCCACATCTAAAGTGTCAGCAATGTTAACTGTAAGAGAAGCGTAAGTGCATGTATGGCAAAATGTATACAGATGTTCTGCTGTTATGAAGACAATGTCTCTAAGGCAACTCATCCGTGACACTCGTGGCTATCCAACAGCCTCTCTTACTCTTCCCACCACAGGGAACTCCTAAACTTTCAAGTATAAATTGAAACCGTTACCCAACGAATATAAGTCCAGAAAATAATATTCTATGAACCAATAACAATACCGTTGTGAGAGTGTATGTTTTCATGCTCGTTTGCATAATTGTTTAACTTAGAAATGTGAATGATGATATGAGTAAGCCCAATGGATTTGAGAGCGTTTATGCAAGAGTATAGGTTAGAGTATTTGCACGTGTGCAGAACATGCGACATTAGAGTTCGTATATGGTAGCATCCACCGGAGTAGGCGAGAGTACATTCGAAACCGTCCAGGATAAATCTCCGATAGCACTAGTGGGTTGAAATTAATGATGATAAATGGGAATGACTGTAATGGCTTTGTTAATGTAAATAACGAAAGATACACATAGATAATCTGTATCTGTTGGCCGAATTCCATAATTTTGATATTATGTTTATTGAAAGATCAGAAGTTTTAAAATGGTTTATATATGCATACATTTCAAAAATACAGTGTAAGAAGTCATGCAGAATTCCTCCTTTCAACCACAAGCCAAATACTTGCACATTTGAACATTTCTGATATTTCCAACAGTAGATTACAAAATATGCGTTATAGGTGCCGCGTCAACAAGATCCATTTACGAGAAACCATACCAGTGGACACATTCTTCAGGCAACACTTTAACTTTGTCTTTCATCTGTATTTTTACATACTGACTATAGATTATTTTCAGTACTGAATACCTTTATTTTGGAATTTTGTATTTTTATGAGTAAAGAGACAGACTACCTGACTTGTGATTAAAAGAATGTTCGAAAGTCACAAAGATAACACTGCATGAAAACTGCAGATGCGAACGTGGGTTAAGACTTGAATATATTACTGTCATTTGTCTATATTTGTATAGCATAGGCAAGAAGTGAAGAAATCTCTACCACCCACGTAGTAGGCAATTAGGTTATTGTAGAAAGGTATGAATGAGAATGAATATCTTCACAGTACAAGAGATATATTTGACCGGTTTCGATTATATCTTCGTCAGACGAAGATATAATCGAAACCGGTCAAATACATCTCTTGTACTGTGAAGATATTCATTCTCATTCATACCTTTTCTACATTTGTCAACATGAATGCGGTTCAATTAGGTTATTATCAAGAATATATTTCAAATCTTTCATTCCTGACATTTACCGTGTGAAAAGCGTTCCCAGTAAAAAAGAAAAGAAAAATTATTACCATTTTTTTCTAGAATACATTTTCAAAATATGCAAACTACAAGTTTCAAATGGACGTAATTGGTAAATGGGAAAATATACCACGCATAATCTACGGAAGCATCAGACGTTAGCATTCTGTATAAAAATAGCACCACCTGTGAAGGAAATCAGGTGAACAGCATATGCTAAGCAAGCTGCAGAACAATCTAAGCCTTCGGGGAGGAGTGCTGCTCTATAGAGCAAAGTATCGTGGACATTTTTTCTTTAGTTGGATGTCACTGACTTTCACGGATTATCTTACGATTATTAATATTCAAGGTAAATATGGGATATGTTTAGTTTATCCAGAATATCTTATTCGGGAGTCCCACTACTGAATACGCTCCCTGAACGAGAAGAATCCGTCCTGCTCGAACACAAGCGTCGCGTGTCTCTCCTCGGTGGTGCCCAGGATGACGGCCCTGCACGTGTACCGGCCGTTGTCCCCGACCTTCAACGTCTTCACCGTTAGCTGAGACTTCACGAAATGTCTCACCCACACCTTCTCTTCGCTTACTGGGAATGAGAGTCATAACGCACCATTAGACTAGATTATATAAACATGTCAGTTTTAATACTGATGAGCTTAATTTGTAAACATTATACTGCAATTTTCACTATACCTTGTATCCGATATTTTTCCGATTCTTCAATCACATGGCCATCTTTAAACCACAAAACTGTAGGCTTGAGAAGACTGCCGGAGGTGCAAGATATATCAATGTTGGAACCCCAAGGAAATTTCCAAACGGAATCGCTGCCACTCAGTCGGAGGTCAGCGGACAAGGGCGCTGAAATTGATATAAACTGTACATAGTACTTTGTTAGGTAAACTACTTGTATAGGCAAACTTCCATGCAGTAATAAGTGAAGAAATAAAAAATCTATATAGACATTACATTACCTTTAGCTGTATTTAGAAGGTGTGGTCCATGGGCAGGCAAGTGTTCCACGAGAGTACAGGTCCGACAGCAAAACCTTGCAATGTAATCGGTGACGCTACACTCTGTACTCAGGTACCTCACACAGTCATCATGGTCGATCACATCAGTGCAGTTGGGGTGAATTATAACATCTGAAGGGAAATGACGAGTTATTCAGATTATCACAACATTTGTGGGAATCATAGTTTTGGCGGAGCTTTATACCAAGACGATGATTTGCCAGTATGGGTAGAACAAAGGGGCACCATCACATGCGACTGGGTTTGTGGTCTTCTTAATTGCACGGCTGACGTTCCAATTTAAATGCTATTCTGAGCTAAAAAGATGTACACAAAAATGCAGTATGTCGGTAGTCATGTGCATTAAAATAAGAAAAATATAACTAAGGTAAACGGTCTGTAGGTGCAACTGGTTAGTCTCCGAAAGTGCATTTATCTGTCCATTCCGTTCGTTGGTGCTCTCTAGGAACATGGCACTGTCCGACACGCACTTATAACAAGACCATTTGTTTTTTCTTATTCTTATGTTATTGATATGACGTCGAACATAAAAATAACTGCTACGTGAAAAATTCGAAACCAGTATATTTGATACACGAACAATGTTGACAATGCCTTGAAAAAAACTATATTAATGTGACTTTAATACTCAACGACCAATGTCCAAGTAAAGGTCCTAAGCTAATAGTAAAGTTCTTGAAAAAGATATACATAACTGAATACTAAAAATGTACAAATTAAGACCTAGCGATTCTGTATAAATCTGGGGATATTATCATTCATTAGTACTTGCATAGACACATGTCCCTGAGTACAAATCGTACAGACAACACACAACCCTAGAACAATTACGTCGCCCTCATTCAGAAAAAGGGAAATGCCCTTAGGCTACGCCAGGAAGACCATTCCCCAGGAAGAGGAGCAGCGTCTTGGGGAGTACGAAAAGGGGACCAAACTTATCCCCCGTAATACACGCTGCGCTTGTGTGTGTAACTCACCACGTAAGGAGTACTTATTAGACAGCCGAATGAGGTTGTTCCTTTGAACCAGGCCACGTCCGGCTCAGGATAACCGCTGGTGTGGCAAGAAATCGTCACTTCAGATCCCATCTGGACACTTGTGCTTGGTGTTGTCACCTTGGCCTCTACAGGAGCTGCAGCAGAGGGTGGCTGACTTTAGACAAATCAGATGAAACTTAATGGGACTAAAATCGCTTTCTGTTTTGTAACAACATAATATGCATAGGATCTTTTTATTTTAGCCAAAGTCATAAAATGGAGGTAAACGCACTATTTTTTGATAATGAATTTAAAATCGCCAATGTTCAGTTTAATCTGGCAAATTATTCTGATTTGCTTTCTTCATCGTACTAATATTGTTATACTGGTGGTCTACGCATATATTAAATTGTATAAGTTGTTCAATTTTTGACAAAGTAAGTATAGTTAACGATCACCAAAACTTGGAAAACAATTTTGTTTTCGCTAGAAATATTTAAATATTTTACTTCAAAACTTGAAACAATATATTCTCCATAATTTGATGTTACTGTAGTCGCTAATAAAGCAATAATTTGTAATTTCGAATAGATTTCTGGTTCACTTGCAGCTAACTTTCTTCCCAGTGAGCTATTTTTCACTTGCCATACCCAGGTAAAATTAGATGAAAAATATAAGAGTATGCCCCCTTCCACACTCAATATACACTCAAGATACGCTTCCTTCTCGTCACCGATCAAGTCCCTTTTTATGCAATTCTCAGTGTTTTAAAACGACGAGCACCAAAATCTTTATAAACCGATAGCCTGAGGTTTATGATTTACTCAAAAACATGCACGCTGCAATGATGCGATCTTAATCAATTTCGCTGTTTCCTCCAGGATTGGCAAAAAGCGGATTT
>NC_061828.1:22682193-22684693 GCF_019202785.1 Penaeus chinensis | reverse complement strand
GTAATACACGCTGCGCTTGTGTGTGTAACTCACCACGTAAGGAGTACTTATTAGACAGCCGAATGAGGTTGTTCCCTTTGAACCAGGCCACGTCCGGCTCAGGATAACCGCTGGTGTGGCAAGAAATCGTCACTTCAGATCCCATCTGGACACTTGTGCTTGGTGTTGTCACCTTGGCCTCTACAGGAGCTGCAGCAGAGGGTGGCTGACTTTAGACAAATCAGATGAAACTTAATGGGACTAAAATCGCTTTCTGTTTTGTAACAACATAATATGCAGTAGGATCTTTTTATTTTAGCCAAAGTCATAAAATGGAGGTAAACGCACTATTTTTTGATAATGAATTTAAAATCGCCAATGTTCAGTTTAATCTGGCAAATTATTCTGATTTGCTTTCTTCATCGTACTAATATTGTTATACTGGTGGTCTACGCATATATTAAATTGTATAAGTTGTTCAATTTTTGACAAAGTAAGTAATAGTTAACGATCACCAAAACTTGGAAAACAATTTTGTTTTCGCTAGAAATATTTAAATATTTTACTTCAAAACTTGAAACAATATATTCTCCATAATTTGATGTTACTGTAGTCGCTAATAAAGCAATAATTTGTAATTTCGAATAGATTTCTGGTTCACTTGCAGCTAACTTTCTTCCCAGTGAGCTATTTTTCACTTGCCATACCCAGGTAAAATTAGATGAAAAATATAAGAGTATGCCCCCTTCACACTCAATATACACTCAAGATACGCTTCCTTCTCGTCACCGATCAAGTCCCTTTTTATGCAATTCTCAGTGTTAAAACGACGAGCACCAAAATCTTTATAAACCGATAGCCTGAGGTTTATGATTTACTCAAAAACATGCACGCTGCAATGATGCGATCTTAATCAATTTCGCTGTTTCCTCCAGGATTGGCAAAAGCGGATTTCTAATTGACGGAAAATAACAAAATGTTTACAAAGTAACACATTCTGCGATGAGAAAAAACATAGATGTTAGCTTTTATATAATACCTTTAATTAAATAATGGATCAACGACGCCAAATGCGGGAGTTCTGATTTGATTTTCACGCCTTGTGTCTTGGGATGTGTCAGATGACTAAAAACTTGAGCTTGAATATATATATATATATTTTTTTTTTCATGACAACGGTGTTAAGCAAACTATCAACTGAGAGATATTTCAGCGGAAGTATCACTTCTCTTAATCTAAAAATGTACAAATTAAGACCTAGCGATTCTGTATAAATCTGGGGATATTATCATTCATTAGTACTTGCATGATACACAGTCCTGGGAGTACAAATCGTACAGACAACACACAACCCTAGAACAATTACGTCGCCCTCATTCAGAAAAAGGGAAATGCCCTTAGGCTACGCCAGGAAGACCATTCCCCAGGAAGAGGAGCAGCGTCTTGGGGAGTACGAAAAGGGGACCAAACTTATCCCCCGTAATACACGCTGCGCTTGTGTGTGTAACTCACCACGTAAGGAGTACTTATTAGACAGCCGAATGAGGTTGTTCCCTTTGAACCAGGCCACGTCCGGCTCAGGATAACCGCTGGTGTGGCAAGAAATCGTCACTTCAGATCCCATCTGGACACTTGTGCTTGGTGTTGTCACCTTGGCCTCTACAGGAGCTGCAGCAGAGGGTGGCTGACTTTAGACAAATCAGATGAAACTTAATGGGACTAAAATCGCTTTCTGTTTTGTAACAACATAATATGCAGTAGGATCTTTTTATTTTAGCCAAAGTCATAAAATGGAGGTAAACGCACTATTTTTTGATAATGAATTTAAAATCGCCAATGTTCAGTTTAATCTGGCAAATTATTCTGATTTGCTTTCTTCATCGTACTAATATTGTTATACTGGTGGTCTACGCATATATTAAATTGTATAAGTTGTTCAATTTTTGACAAAGTAAGTAATAGTTAACGATCACCAAAACTTGGAAAACAATTTTGTTTTCGCTAGAAATATTTAAATATTTTACTTCAAAACTTGAAACAATATATTCTCCATAATTTGATGTTACTGTAGTCGCTAATAAAGCAATAATTTGTAATTTCGAATAGATTTCTGGTTCACTTGCAGCTAACTTTCTTCCCAGTGAGCTATTTTTCACTTGCCATACCCAGGTAAAATTAGATGAAAAATATAAGAGTATGCCCCCTTCACACTCAATATACACTCAAGATACGCTTCCTTCTCGTCACCGATCAAGTCCCTTTTTATGCAATTCTCAGTGTTAAAACGACGAGCACCAAAATCTTTATAAACCGATAGCCTGAGGTTTATGATTTACTCAAAAACATGCACGCTGCAATGATGCGATCTTAATCAATTTCGCTGTTTCCTCCAGGATTGGCAAAAGCGGATTTCTAATTGACGGAAAAATAACAAAATGTTTACAAAGTAACACATTCTGCGATGAGAAAAAACATAGATGTTAGCTTTATATAATACCTTTAATTAAATAATGGATCAACG
>NC_061828.1:22657193-22662193 GCF_019202785.1 Penaeus chinensis | reverse complement strand
TATTAAATACAAAGAAATATTGTATCGAACAATGATGTCTCATTAAATGTTTATAGATAATTCAGATAAACGTTCATTTGACTATCGAACATAAACTCAGACACGCCAAAAATATGGAGCTCTCTTCGGTAGTTATTTACACCTTGTTGGATAAAGTGAGAGCCAAAGAGCTGTAGTGGAACACCAGTCTTAAGGTTTATAAAAGCAGGAATTTGAAAAGAACATTAATAGATGAATAAACGATGAACTCCATCATGAAGTAGCCCATAAAACCATCCTCGATGGAAAGTGCCTTTGTTTACTGTTATGAATGCTGAACTGAGACGATGGTTCTCTCTAAAGGAACACTGAATGTAGTGTGACCAATCCCTCTCTGTAGCAGACAGGCAATCCAATCTGGGAATCCTAGGACAGAACAGACTACTGTGACCTCTGCCTAATGAATTTAAAAATGGCCTCTGAATTGTTTGGTGTTATAAATTTTTCATATGATTGCATGTATACATTTAGCTTTGATATCTTTAAGGAAATTATACCCTCTATGACTGATTTTGCAGTTTTTGCAACATTTAACCTTGTAAGAGGTACCCTATATTTGTACTGAGTTTGTACATTTAAAAAAAAAATATCTAAATATCTACATCTCTATACAAAGATAGATTGATAGATATAGATACATAGACAAATAATGGTAAATAGATAATGTATATATATAAATATGTGTACCAGACAAAAAAGTTGCTTTGCACTTAGTCTGGGAGAAGGCCCTTTTTAAGAATTCCATCTCCCATTCAAGTACCTGTGTTTTGTCACTGAGAAATGCACCTTTTGAAATATTGTGAAGTTCTTGCACTTTGATATAGACAGTCTACATGAAAAAAAGTGAATGGACACAAAAACAAAATATCCTTTTTTTTCAAGAAAATTTTCTCTTCTCTGCTTTCTGCAAATTTCAAAATATTTGAGCTTTTATTTTTTTGTGAAATGTCTGTACATAGGTGGCTCTGCAAGTGCTTAGCCAAAAAGGAGTCAATTAATTGACCTTGTGACATTACCTGATTTTACCCTTCCTTGAATTTGCAGGAAAACCTTTTTTTTCTTCTTTACTAATGCTATCAATATCGATGGTGTTATTTTCATTATAGACATCATAATTACTTTAATGAAACTGACATTAGTAACCGCAATATAAGAAAGAATAAAATATTTTTGAAAATCAAGGAAAAGGGTAAAGAGGTGAGACTAGTTGTACTTATATTTGGCTCATTGGTGACTTAGTACAATTGGAGCCATCTAGGTGTAAAAACAATTAATAAAGTAAACTCACATGTTGGTTTTAGATTAAGCACAACAAAATTGAAAATAAAAAAAGGACAATCCCCTTAGGCAAGAACTATGTCTTCTCCAATCCTTTTCAATATTCCTTTCAATAATCATCATGAATAATGGCCAATACCATATTTAAAACCTAAAAAAATAGTTAAGAATGCATGCTGTTTCTACATAACAATTTCATTCAATGATATTCTTACTTACCAGAAGTAATTGCAGCTTGTTTTGGAACATCTATGGCAATTTCCTTTAAGCTTTGTACATATCTGACTCGGTCTAAGAATGGAATCAGTACATTAATTCCAGGTTCAAGTATCCGATGGAATTTTCCCATTCGTTCCACAACCCAAGCCTGTCATTAAAAAAGAAAATATAGGTCTAAATAGAGACACATTAGAGTTTTTGGTATATCAGTAGCTCTGGACCAAAGGCCTATAAATACCAGAAAATGCAGCTGAAAATGATTAAATTATATCATGGAAAAAGACGTTTCAGCATGAAATTCAGTTGAGGCCCTCTACTTCTATGCCATTCAGGTACAGTACAATTTTCCATAATGCATAAACAAATATTTATTAAAACATTCGATTTCTATTTAAACAAAACTACTCTCAATTTACAATGAGGCAATAGCTGAATCTTTGCCATAAAATTATAACTAGCTGTTATTAATCACTTTTGTACACTATTTAGATGTAAACTGGTTCAGTATCTAACCAATTATGTACTGTACTCAGTCATGACAAGGATAGGTTCCAATACCTGATAATCAAATTGGTGATTTTGCATCTACTCCATTTCCACTGCTTCATTTGTTTTACTAAAAAAATGTATATGCAAGCACAAACTGTTAAATGGTTCCCTATATCATTAGATAAATAAAATAAATTCAGAATTTGTAATGATGATGTATAATTACAGACCTCTTGTTGTGGTACAAACAGCACGACAGTGTTAAGAGGCAAATGTGATCTGTTTCTCACTGCCTGTAGTGCAGGTGAACTTCGCACTTCCTGTAAAAGAAATGGAAAAGTAACAATTATAAAATAAAAAACACAATACTACAACAACAACAATAATTAATAATAACAATAACAAAAAACAACAACAACAATAATAATAATAATAACAACATTAACACTAACAAAAATAACAATAACAATAATAACAATAACAATAACAATAACAATAACAATAACAATAACAATAACAATAACAATAACAATAACAATAACAATAACAATAAATAACAATAATAATAATAATAATAATAATAATAATAATAATAATAATAATATTACCAATAATATTAACAATTACATAAAACAATAACAATACAATGACTGTGACAGTGACTATGAGTGACAGTGACAATGAGAATGTCAATGATAATGATAATAATAATGATATAAGACAAAGATAATAACAATAATAATAAACACTACTAACATGATTCAAGCACAAAATAACTGTCTGATCTCTTCTTTGACTGATTATCTGTCTGCCTGACTGACGACTGACACACAACAGACAGAAAGACACACAGACAATAGATAGCTAGACCTTAATTAGTAGTCAGATAGATAGATAGATAGATAGATAGATAGATAGATAAATAGATAGATAGATAGATAGATAGATAGATAGATAGATAGATAGAATGGTAGGTAGGTAAATAGGAAGACAGACAGACAGACATACAGACAGACTGACAGGCTGACAGACAGACAGATAGAGATAGATTGATTGATAGACAGATAGATAGGTAGATAAATAGACAGACAGACAGATAGATAGACAGATAGATAGATTGATAGACATATAGATAGGTAGATAGATAGATAGGCAGACAGATAGATAGATAGATAGATAGGCAGACAGATAGATTGATTGATAGACAGATAGATAGGTGACACACAGTTAGACAAGTGGTGAGGTAGACTGAAAACATGTGCAGAGTAAAAATTATCTGAAAATGCAACATCACCTTGATTCTATCTCTATAAACAAAATAATGAGCATCAATGTTTATACTAATATACTTTCCCATGTGGCTTCAATGTCTTTTTTATATTTTCTATTTAACTTCATGTAAGGTGTACTTCATTATAGACTTCATTGACCTTCCATTGCCTTTTATGAAATACAAGAGAAATCAATTTGCGAAAGTAATACCATAGCTGAAATTTTCCTATTTTCGGTCACCCTAATCATGCAAAATTTTCCTTGTAAAACATGGCTGGTAAACTGATACTATACCAGAATTTCCCAAACCTCGAAGGACATCAAAGGATAAAGTACTAACAGGAAAGGAATATACTTAATGACAAAGGAAAATCACCCATGTATATAAGAATTACAGAAGACACCACCCCATTCATTCATTCTACTTGCGTCACCGAGAGCATTGCATCAGAAACAAAACTCAAGAAAATATTATCTGACAATTTGATCACCCTTTAAATAATATCAAAATACCAGAAATAACACTAAATATTACCAGCAGATTTCTGCACGGCCGTAAAGCTCCTCTTATAGTCGCACTAATCATTTTTGTGGTTACTTCTTATCTGCCTCCGGGTTCCGCCTCGACGACTTGTTATGAAAACTTCTGATGCTCCGTCTGCTACGTGGGTTATAGAATTTATAGCAATATATGTGCATCTTATCTTCAGTGATAGGTGTAAATGATAAATGTATATTTTATTAGTAATTGTAAATTTAGATATTCATACGGAAAACGGTGGCAAAATCATTCTTATATATGAATGATGTTAGCAATGGCGACTTCATTTATTGATATGTATATAATATTTAAAAGAATAACCTACATTCGGCAACAACTTCGTTCAGAAACCTAGAAAATATCAGAGCTCCATGCATTACTATATAATTTTTGTGCCTGCGTCCTTCCACCCTCAGTGTTCACCCAATTCGGGCGGATTATACGGACGATGTGTGCCGAAGGTCTCTATAAGTATTTATTTATAAGTACTTATATAAACCTTGTGTGTACCCGACCTTAATCTCGTAGAGCTATTTCCAATGAATGGTGGTCATGGTAAATCATGATCACAGTTAGGGCTGAAAAGACAAGAATAACATTATGATGACAAAAGTAGTCAGAGGCTGAAAATAAAAAACAAATGATTATGACATACGTGTTGGATTTTTATCAGTGGTTCATAGGACCTTTTACAATGTTAAAGGGACTTGGTATATAGCTTAAATATTTGGTGTCAAAATGTTAACCATATTTGTTTAACGACACCTTTGCAAAGTTTAGAGAACGTGATTCGATTATCATGCATGTTCAGAGTTAATGCTATAGCTAAATGGCTAGTTGGCTTTTTTCAAGTACTCATCATGACGTATTTCAAAGTAAAAATATATTATCTGCTTTGCCTTGATGTAAAAATCATTGTAGTCCAGTTTTATGACAGATTTAAATGTCCACACGGTATTTACATCGACATTAATCTACAGAGTTGCTGTTAATGATATCATCTCTCCTTATTCAAACTCAACATCATTTTCTCCCTTCATTTCTCATATACCGTTCCATACCCTTCGGCAAAAAGTTCATCTGAGTCCACCCGACGCCCATCGTTTTCTGTGAGGATTCGCCCACAGAGGACGTGGCTCTTCTGCTCCTCGGCTGCCTGTTG
>NC_061828.1:22644693-22652193 GCF_019202785.1 Penaeus chinensis | reverse complement strand
ATAATAATGTATTCTGATATTTAGTGCTATATTGTGTTATTTATTATTATTATTATTATTATTATTATTATTATGATTATATCTTATTATTATAATATTTTATTATTATTATTATTATTATTATTATTATTATTATTATTATTATGGTGTTGAATTTCCAAAATGTTTAAATGAGATTAGGAATACTGTCAAGAAGGCATGTAAGTTATAATATAAATGCCATTTTAATTACTGAAATCAAAGGTAAGTGCAATTGTAATTTTTACTTTCTTTCATAATAAAGAGCAACAATGTAAGTAAAATGCCCTTCTCTTTCATTTTAAATTAGTTTTGACAGGCTTAAGTAAAAGAATCTGATTTAAAAAATATATATACTTTATTAAGAAGGTGATGGGATATAAGGAATGAATTTAACTATGGTATAGATTAACAAGAACTGAAGTTCTTTTATATTTACTCTTTTATCAATAATGTGATATTTTCTTTGAAGCTGAAGTAAACCTTGAACTCATTCTCAAAGGTTAGGACTTTTATTGAAGTTTAAGAATAAGTACATGCAGTATAAGTCAGTAATTTGATTTTATGGCACTATACAGCAGTAAGTTTGAAAGTTAATGATGTAAACGAGAAATGGAGATGTATATATTTTTCCCATGAAATGTGTTTGAATTTAATGGGGAAGGCTGTGATGATTATCAGAAAGAAATGAAGTATTTTTCGTTTAATTCATATCACTATTATGAATTGATGTGTTGATGTATAATGACATTTCTCTTCTTCCACGTTAAAGAAACGGGAAAGTTAGGCAATGGCAACTGGTATGTGTGGATTGCTTCTTGCATCACAAAAGCAAGTTCTCAAACTGCCGATATGGATGAGATGAAGCAACAAGTAGCTCATGATTTTTGTTTTGTGGTAATAACAAATAAATGGTGTTTATGTAGTTATTGAATTGCCCTTAACTCTCCAGTGACTGTGATAATACATAAGATTCTTTTCTTTCACATACTTACAAATGTTGCTTTCTTCAGACCAGACACCATGGTTCTTTTTTGGTGAGTGCATTTGAAATAAACCCCTTAGTAGGGTTTAGATATATAAAGTAAAACAAGTGCAATAAGTTGTAGTTACGAAAACCTGTATAATTTTACTTAGTATTGCAATTTTATGACAAAAGAGTTATTCTTGAGTACATAAATTAGTACTGTCAGTATATTTTCCCTTACATGTATTGTTGTAACCTGTAAAAATACAAAAAATTCTACTCCATTAACTTGTATTATATTAGAAAGTGCTTTCAGTTTTGATTCTACATGACTTCATGCATTTATGTATCGTGCATATATGTTTACCTTTAGCCAAATATTAAGAAAGAAATGTGTCTCATAGAAGGAAATATTGTAATTTCTATATTTTCAATGAAGTGAAATATATATTTTTTTAATAGGACTTTAACTAAATTTCGATGTATTTTCCAGAAAAAAATGTGCATGTGCACTGATAGTGTTTAAAGGAATACTAAAAGGTTTCTTATTTACTGGGATATTTGTACAATGTAGGGAAAGTTGATTTTTAGATTATGTACCTGGTATTTTTTTAGTTATTTGCTTTATCAGGAAAATTTTCCCTTATTTTCTCAATGAATATATAAATCTTTGAAAAGTTTGAAATAGAAGAGACATGTGATTTCAAGAAGTAGTGAATCTGAACCTTTTCAATTTTTTCTTAAAAAGTACTGTAAATTGTCACGTGCAGATAACATCTTTGAGAATTTGTGTAGTAGTTCTTTATTTTTTAACCCTTTTCCTCCGGGGATGGCATGTACGTCCATGTCACACCCTCTCTGAGTTATTAATTGTCTTTGCACACAGTCTTTACATGAGCCAATTATGAGTAGTACCTATCTCACCTGTTTACCCATTTTTGTGATTTTTCAAAATATTTTTTTGTATCTTATGTTGCTGTAAGTAACATCAATAACATTTTGATAATTATGATGTCTATAGTAATAATAACAGCATTAATATTGATAGCAAACTCAAGGAAAGGTCTACTGATTGACTCCTTTATGGCTAATTACTTGTGGAGCCATCTATGTGCAGAGACATTTTACAAAACCATACTAAAGTGAACACTACATTTTCCCGGCAACTTGGGGTTGATATGATATTAGCAAATGGACTATGAATGTATGAAATGTATGTTTACACAGTATGTGTATGAGAGGGAGAGTGAGTGAGTGAGTGAGGGGGGGGGGGGGGAGACAGACAGACAGACAGACAGACAGACAGACAGACAGACAGACAGACAGACAGACAGACAGACAGACAGACAGACAGACAGACACACACACACACACACACACACACACACACACACACACACACACACACACACACACACACACACACACACACACACACACACAGACACACAGAGACACACAGAGACACACAGAGACACACACACACAGACACACACACACAGACACACACACACAGACACACACACACACACACAGAGAGAGAGAGAGAGAGAGAGAGAGAGAGAGAGAGAGAGAGAGAGAGAGAGAGAGAGAGAGAGAGAGAGAGAGAGAGAGAAAGAAAGAGAGTGAGTTTGTGTGTGTGTGTGTTATAACACATGTGCATATACATACAAATACATTGACAATTTTTTCCTTTTTTTTTCTTGATCTTGTGCATCATTAAATAATATGTATACTAGAGTATATCATGAATTCTAATTACTACATGAATTTATGATAAAGATCAATTATTCATGTATAAAGGAAATTATATATAATTTGGTGATATAGAATTCAGTGACATTTACTTGTATTAGCAAAAATAATTAATACATATTTTACATGTCCAAGAAATGCTAATTTAAGAACTTGTTAATTTTTAGCAGTTGCAGTACTGACAAGAAAGTTTTTCATTTGTTGTGGAATTGTATTCAAAGATTTATAATAGCTATTGAAGGTATATCAGGTCAGAGACATTTTGCAAAGAAAGAAGTTAACACAACTAGTTTTTATTTTATGAATTAGAAAAAAAAATGTCTTGTTAACAGTAGATAAGTATATAAAACAACCAGTTATGATGTACTAAAGTAAGATAAGGCTGAAAATCAAGGCATAGTAGTCATGAAAATTACTGCTTGATGACCTGGAATGTTTCACTGATAGTTATTATGCTTTATATTTTATACTCTGCAAATTTATTTAATAAACTAGAATGTGCATTACTGTACTTGCCTTGCTTGACTATATTTAGAAAAATAGATATCACTCACAGGCACACGCTTTCGACCCTTGTCCCTGGATGTCCCAAAGCCGCTGTTCCCAGTGGCTGGCCTCCCGATGGTTCAGCATCACATAGAGGCACTTGCATCTTTACCAGATCTGAGGGAAATTCTACTCCTTGGATACTTCCCTGCCCAACAACTACAACAGTTTGTAGCTGACATGATGGCTACTTACAAGATAAGAATAAGGTAATTTATTGGAATTTTCTGGGGTTTGATAAGGGAAGAGATGAAATGATAATTTATAAAAAATTAATTAACTTAAAGCCAAGAGTGATAATTATTCAGTTTTTAAAATTTGATGTTTGTTTTTTTCACTTCACATGCTGGGGTAGTGCTGCTTATTTTTTATTTCTTTTAGTACACTTACCTTCACTGGACATTATATTGAATTTTTTTTATTTCTTTTATTACACTTCCCTTCACTAGACATTATATTGAACCATGCCCAGAATAAAGACAATGAACAGCTCATTTCCTTCATTTAATTTCTCCACAGACAGTGGCGTGAATTTATGAAAAAAAAATTAAATAATGCTAAGAATTTTATTTTTAGTTTTAAGGTTGTAATGCTTTAAAAATTATGTGATCTTATTAGATAAAATCATTCTATTGATCAACATTTAGTCATTCTAATTAACTTAAAAAGAACCCTATTGAATAATTCAATAACAAGATCAATATATTTTTAATCTTAATTAACGTAATGGTATTTTTCTGTTTTTAATTTATAACTGTATTGCAGTTATTCTTTGAATTGTGTCTAATGTTTATAATCATAGAAAATCATTATTCCTACTCATGCAGGCATCTGGAGCAGTGTTCATGAAAGGTTAAAATTTGTCATTGACAGAAAAAACTTCAATGACTGCAATTTTGTCTATGATTCCTCACAGAAATGTCTTCAACATTCCAACTTTGTGACTTGGCTAAGGTTTAAGACAGGTCCGGAGGTGTCCCAGATGGGGAGAAGGACTGGATTTTAATTGTCTCTATGAGATGCTGACAATTATAATGAAATGTTATAGTTGTTGAAGATAACTCTGCATCAATAATGATATGGAAAACTTTTGTGCCAAATTTTTACTCATTGTTTAATGTTAATTGCATGGCATGTCCATACTTGCCATCCCTGATGGCACTGGGTTAAATGTAAACTTTGAAGTGAGTCAACAGTGCAAGTCACTGACCAAGTCATAGACAAATTCTACAATTATCTTGGAGTCAAATTCTGTTCATAGAATGGTCCTTAAATTTGTCAAAGAAATTAATAAGACCTTTCATGAGTACCACTCCTAAGCAAGCTGTCAGGCAAATTTTGAAAAATAGAATTGATAGATAATAGAAATGTAAGCTTTTGGTTCAATATGCAGTCTTTGATGGATCAGCTGGCATACAAAAAAGGAAGGGTAGTTTATTACTATTATGTGTGCTAATCCTTACAAAATACCGAAAGTATCACACACCTTCTTTTAAAGATATCTCCAGGAATATCAAGCTTTAGGAACGGCAGGAGGAATCTATCATTTCCGTGATCAGATAAGCTCAGGGAATCCTGATGCTTTCTTTGTGCTAAATGGGGATGTATGTGGAGACTTTCCCCTGCAGGAAATGCTTGACTTCCACACCAATCTTACCACACCTTCCCTCATTACTATTATGGGTACTGAAGCCACAAGACAACAGTCTACTATGTATGGTTGCATTGGTAAGAATACATTGAAACATCTCTCGTAAGAGTATGTTGTATTATATCTGTAATTGATTTTTATTATTATTATTATTATTAATGTTATTATTATATCAGAATTACACCATGAATAAGTAATGTTAATGAATATATTATTATATTTCTCCAGTTGAAGCAAAAGACACACACCAGGTCCTCCATTATGTTGAGAAGCCATCCACTTTTGTATCAAACCTGATTAACTGTGGTGTATACATCTGCTCCCCTGATATATTTAAAAGAGTGGGTGAAATTTTTAACTCAAGACAAGATTTTTACAGGTAAGTGCATAGTTACACTGAAAAAATGTGAATGAAAATCTAGTGTATTTTATGATACTGTTTTAAGTGTGATATTTTATTTGTTTTATACTGAGATTATGCTGTGTATGGCTGATTTTACATTCCAGTGATGACAGTGAGGGCAATGAATCTATTCAGCTGGAACAAGACATTCTGATGCCCATTGCAGGCACTGGTCAAGCCTATGTTTACACTACAGACAGGTCAGTTTTGTATGATAATTGGTATAAATTAAACTTTCTTCAAATGTATTTCCTCTTCTAACTCACTGTCTCTTATCCATTCCTTTCAAGCAAATATATATGTTTAGCTTTTTAGGAGACAGCAGTTTCAGAGAGAAAAGTGTGCGTGCGTGCGTGCGTGCGTGCGTGCGTGTGTGCGTGTGTGTGCTAGGTATATTTAAAATGAGACTACAGTATTGTGCCCTTTCTCCTGATTTAGGTGGTGGTCTCAAATCAAGACTGCAGGCTCTGCCATTTATGCCAATCGCCATTACCTTCAACTCTACCACAAGCAGAAGGAAGATCGCTTAGCCACAAATGGGCCGGATAAGCCAACAATCATTGGTGATGTTTACATTCATCCAACAGCAAGTGTTGATCCATCTGCAGTGGTAAGCCACAAGGAAATTTTGCAACAGATGTGTGCTTGGGTTAATGGATAATGAACAATGAGAACCACTGAAATTGATTATAGATATTGTGGTGTGGTTGTTTGCACATTGATACATATGCATGTTTGCACTTGTTCCAAATTTATACATGCATACATGTGTTAATACATTATATTGCCTTTCCAGTTGGGTCCAAACGTGAGTGTAGGAAAGAATGCAGTAATTGGTGCAGGTGTCCGTATCCGAGAATCTATTATTCTTGGCAACACAACAATACAAGAACATAGCTGTGTGCTTTATACGTGCGTATTAGTTTTAGTTCTGTTTTAGTTATTCTGAGAGCATTAATTTTATCATTGTATTACGTATCATTAGTTCCTTGAAGCTGTTGACTACACAAATGTGCTACTCAGATTTTTTAGGACTTTTGTAGTGCTCAGAGTGAAAAACATGAAATACTTACAATTAAATATTAAGTAAAAACTTTAGGGATGGAGTGGCTGCTTGAGAAGAACAAATTTTAGAACAGACCACCTTTCAGGGTGGTTGGATGGAATTCGACAGTTGGAGCTTGGTCACGCCTAGAAGGAACACCTTGTGACCCAAATCCAAATAAACCCTTTGCCAAAATGGATAATGTACCTCTTTTTAATAATGAGGGCAAATTAAATCCTTCAATAACAATCCTTGGTGAGTACTGATCATGTACTTTTGATTTTTATTTGTAAAATTTCTTCATAAGTTTCTTTCAAAGTTTATTTTTAGAATACTTAGATTTGTATTTTGCTAGGTTATCATTATAACTGGATGGATTTTCTTTGGCTCACTTGTTTTGTTTTTATGTCAAGTTTAGAAATTTTACTATCAGTATCTTGCTGCTTCTGCTCATGCTACATTCCTAAACAACCAAATTTAGCGGAGTAGACTTTCATATTGTCTGTCTTTTTTTCCCCTCATTATTGTTTTATTCACATCAGTGTGGTAATTTTTTATTTATTCAGTTTACTATCTCTCATTCCCGAGAAAGAAAAGAAGTTTAGTTTTGTCAAATCTCTATTTCTCCATTTTTTTCTCCATTTTCTTTTCTCCACCTCTTTTTTCATGTTTTCCATCCCCCCTCACATGCATTATTTGTCTTTTCCTTCTTTTCTTTCTCTTTCTCTACATCTCTGTCTCATTCAGTTTCTCTCTTTCTCCATCATGTTTGACTCATGTTTTTCTACCACCTTCTCCCTTTTTCTTTCTGTCTGTATTCTCTCTCTCTCTCTCTCTCTCTCTCTCTCTCTCTCTCTCTCTCTCTCTCTCTCTCTCTCTCTCTCTCTCTCTCTCTTCTCTCTTTCCTGATAAACAATTTATTGGTGGTATTGATGATGGAGAACCCATGTCATAAGGGCTTCTCTATGTCTCTGTCTCTACCTGTAAGTTGATGTAGAGGGGACGATGGAGAATCCATGTTGTAGCAGACATTGTTGTTCCTCCACTTTATAGAGTAGTTACCTTTAGCAGGAGGAGAGTGACTGGCATCCCATATGGTTGTGGCTAAGCAAGAG
>NC_061828.1:22604693-22632193 GCF_019202785.1 Penaeus chinensis | reverse complement strand
ATGTACTTAAGTCCAAGTACTTAATGGACAAAAGTTTGTAGTTTTTGTAGATACACATAACTAATGAATATACCTTTAAAAAGTGGGATTCGATATAGAAAAGTAAATGGAAATTCTACCTTTATTTTAGCACATTACTTCTTTTATCACAGAATTGCAAAACAAGAATATATACTTTATAAATAACTTGAAAAACAATATATTCCACGTGTTCACGCATGTCGAGTAATGAGGTGCTGTACTGGCCCTGTATACTGCAGCATGTTACCAATTGAGAAAATACTACATAATTATGCTCCTTTACCCTATGTTACACTGCAATATCATAATACTCAATGTACGCATTTACCCAAAAGTATGATCACAAAGTTCGATAGACTCTATTCATAGTATATATTGTAACTTTTACTTAAATACCATGTACATCTTTTTATTTGAATGGACTGGTATTTTTTCTAGTACTTTTGGTCTGAGTACAGGTACAAGTACCATTGATTTTTTAAACTCGAAGTAGAAGTACAAGTACATAAAAATTTGTACATGTACAAATATGTATACTTGGGTACATTACCGAGTAGGGAATATTGAAGCTTCTAGCATAGAAAGGTTCACTTTATACAAATCAAGAAATGCCAGAAAGTGGATCAAAGTTTTTATATAATTTCATATTCATTGATAGATTGATTATCTTCTGTTTAATCTTTTTGGGAATGGGAAAACAAAATTTTTGTTTTAATCCCTGTCATAATATAGTATTTATTACAAATGCATATATACTCAGTTTTTGTTTAAGAAAAGTATGATCTTGTAAATAAAGTGAAAAATAAGGAAAATTGTAGCCTCAGTCAGAGTGTTTCTCGTGAAACGAATTAGATAAATGCCAGTTTTTTCTTTTTAATTTAAATTTTGATATTTTAAAATGGCTGGGGTTACGTTTATGGTATCGTTATGCAATGTCTATTGACTGTTTTTCCGGGAGTTTCGGTTGCGCGTGCGCAGTGTGGAATTCACCAACTTTGCTGTAATCACAGTGCCAACTCAGTCACTATATTGTTTAATACAAGGGGCTGTGTCCCCTGCGAACTCCCTCCTAGGGGTGTGCCCCCCCCCCCCCACCCGCCCAGGAAATCAATGAATTCTTTACGTATTCACGGCAAGAGAGCGTCGGACAGACTCGGCATCCGGCGCTATGTTGATCGAATTTGCTTTGGTATTGCTTGCAAGGACAACAAAGGTATTTGATAAGGGCAAGAGAAATGCTGTTGTAAGTGTTGTTCTTAACAAATACAAATTACCAGGAATGAATTGACCTTTACAAAGAAACATAGAAAGTGACGAAGAGCTTGTCAGTGAGGAGAGGCTCCCCAAATGTCATCTCATGCATACCTTTTTGTGCAAAGTAAGCGGTTTTTTTGGGGGGGTGGGGGGCATGTATTTGGTGAATGTGTGACTTTGCTTTGTGAAAGAATAACCGAAATACTGAAAGGGAATTACCGGGGATGATAATTTGCGAGGGAAGGGGATATGAAGAGACTGTCAATTGGCGAGACAGTGGGGGTAATAATCCGTGGCTGGAATACGTGAGAAACGTGGTTGTGATGTGTACAATGTACATAGCGGTGGATCGTGCTGGAGTATCTACCTGTTCAATGCTGGGGATTCCAACATGGCTGGGCATCCAGCAAAATCTGAGATTTGTGACACGTAGACAGGTAGAACAACCATTTTTGAAACTTACAGACAAGGTGATTGGTCGAGTGCATAGACTTTATGAAAGATGAGTTGTGGCATTCAGTAAAAATAGTGAAAGAGGAAGAAGGGAGCAAGTAGCCTATATGTGCTTTAAGGCAAAAAGGAGAATATACAGTTCTGTAGTAACACTGGATTCAGGAGGGAGTATTTGAAAGTGCGAGTTGGGAAGGTTATTGGGGAATCAGCATGGTCTAGGAAGTTGGTGTGAACGACAGAAGGGGGAATATCTAATTATGGTGGGTCAGGGAAAACAGAAGAGCAAATACGTGGGTAAGGTATAAGCCATGGAGGAAGGGAATGGACAGAAAACGGGGATGGGGGGGATGTCTGCCTGATAGATTATGAATCCGACGCCAGACAGTTGAAACAGATGTAGATGTCATTAAGGAAACATAATTTTGCCAGCTATTTAGTTTACTGTTCCGGGTTGTACGACCAACAAGTGAGCCACCATTGATCTGGCTGAACTTGTCACCCAGTTCATTAGCGACTTGGAGAGGATCAAAGGAGAGAGTGGGGTCGGGGGACCGGGAGAATTTGAATCACTGGGGCTATTTGGTGAAAGGGCAAGCCTCATTGCCTCTAATGGCCATGGTCAGTCTTTCATTCTTTCAACACGGCTCTCACAGCTGAGGAAATGGATAGAAGGGGTTGAGAAGAGACAAACAAAAAGGGCAAGGGAAAATATACCATACAAGATTAGTTAAGTCGAGGGCTGAGGCCCAAGGCAGGGGAGCACACACAAGTAATAGAAGACGATTCACATATGAGAGCCAGTACCGAGTGTGGTGGCGCGCCCCGGCCAGCGGAGGGCCGGAGGTGGATGTTCTAGACAGTATTATTTATTAATTTTCATTTTCTGCCACGTCAACATCTTAGGCTTATGCAAAATATGGCGATATCTATTTATTTATTGAAAATTTTCTGAAGCGTCAGCATCTAAGGTCAAGGTGATGTTTGGAAGCAAAGCAATTGGACAAATTTTTTTGGTTCATAAGGCGATGTTTGTGGATTCCCAGAGTGGTTAATGATTAAAGTAAATAAATGTGTTAGACAAAGGCCATATAGCATTATGATAAAGTGCTGTGGTGAAAAGTGTAAAAGTGAGTTAACGATTAGAAAAAGGGGATGAGAAGACAAGGAAAAGAAAAGACCATGCAAAATTAGTTGAGGCGAGGGCTGAGTTCCAAGACTGGGGTGATCCCCGACAACAATGAGCAAGAAATTGGGGGTATATAGTCATAGGGTGGGGTTTGGAGGCAAAGCCCCCATGCAAGAAAGTTTTTTGATTCACTAAGGCGATATTTGTGGATTTCCAGAATGGTTAATGGTTAATAGTTAAAACGAATAAATGTGCTAGATATCAAGGTCATATAGCACTATGGTAAAGTATAGTAGCAAAAATGGGTTAGGAATTAGTTAATGATTAAAGTTAAAGGTTTAAACAATACTAGAGGGTAGTATGGTAGTGAAAGGATAGAGAGGGTGAGTGGATGGGGTATATAAGGTAAGGGTCGTTAAAAGGGTGAGGAGTTAAGGGGTTAAGACAATTAAATCAAATGGAGAATATTTGTGTGTGTGTGAGGAAGAGAAGTTGTCTAAGGATAAGGTAGATTCTGAGAGGATGTTTAATAGGCTGAAGTGAGAATAAGTGAGAAAAGGCAGAGGTACGGGTTGCTGTAAAATGGGGACAGGATAGTAGAATAAGTGGGACTGAAAGAGGAACATTACATGAGGAGCAAAGAGGTGGATCAGATTGTGACATGAAACTAGAATGTGTGAGATGAGCGTGTCCAATGCGTAAACGGGCAGGAGCAATTCCCCAGCGTCTGTTCTTATGGAATGGTATTGAACAGGGGAGATAAAAGGTTTTAAGTTATGCAATTTATTAGTGGTAAGACTAGACCAGAAAGACTGCAAATAAGTGAAGAGGAAAGTAAGGAAGTGAGGGTAGTAGGCAGAGGCTGGTATATGTATAAATCTGGGTTGATGGGATGTGGACAAGGTGGCAGAGTGTGCTAGTGTATCTGCCTGTTCATTGCCGGGGATCCCAGCATGGCTGGGAATCCATCAAAACCTGACAGTCTTGTGTTGTATATTAAAGTGAAATACTTGTTCCTGAATTTTGCGAACAAGAGGGCAGATTGGCGGTAGAGATTGTATAAGAGATAATTATTTTTTTCCAGTCGGTGAAAATCGTGAAGGATGAGAAAGGGAGGGAAGACGTGTTCAAATACAAAGAGGATCGCATACAGTTCAGTTGTAAGGACACTCGATTCAGGTGGAAGTGAAGAGTTGAAGCTATAGGAAGAAAAAATACAGCAAAACCAGCTCCAGAGAGGGGTTTGTGAGTGCTGGACGAGTGGGTTGAGGCATGGTTGAGGAAATCATTGAGAAGGATAGAAGGGGTGGGGTCTGATTTTGGTGTATCAGGGAAAACGGAGGAGCATTTACGAGAGGAAGGTATAAGCCAAGGTAGATGATTATGGGTAGAAAAAAGGGTAGGGGTCGGACGGTGAGGATAATGTGAATGCGTCAATTCGGACAGAGAAAGGAGTTGGTAGGCCGTGGAGAGGAGGTAAAGGTAGGGAGAAGTGGTTGAGGGACATTTAGTATAGAGACAGAGAGAGAGAACTGATGAAAACGTGCATAGCTCCCGAGAGATAAAAGGGCACGGCGTCGAGAGAGGAAAGGTAGGCTGAGTCAACGTATAGCCTCTCAACCGGAGACGAGCGGAAAGGGACCACAGTGGTGGATAGTATCAAGGTAAAAAGAGAGGTAAAGGCAGAGGAATAGATATGACAGCCATAGTTAAGAGTCAAAAATGACTCCAAGATATTTCCCTGAGGAGCTAAAGTGGACAGGGGAATCATATAGAGAGTGGAGGTTGAGGACCTATACATGATCGAGAAAAAAGGATGGAGAAGGATTTGGAATTGGAAAAGCGGAAGCCTTGGTGAGTGGTCCTGGAAGAGATTAAAAATATTGCAGACTGGATTAGTTGATGGAGAATAGGTACAGGAGGGTCCAATGTACAGAGGAACAAATTATCTACATTTAGGGCGGATTGGAAACCTGGTGGTAATACCGAAATTGAGCTATTTTGGATTCCATTTGCATTCCGTCGTGCTTCGAGCACGACGGAATCCAAATTGAGAAGATAGAAGACTGTTGGATTCAAGGTACCACATTAGTCGTGGATTGACCATTCTCTATATCAACTTGCACAAGCAGCTAGTCAGAGCAATGAGCCGTTAATGCCGTCAAGGCCTTCATGTGTATTGCGGCACGACTGTAAGGCAGAAAGGAGCTCAGCTGAGGAGAATGAGGAATTGTAGGGTTCTCTACAGGAGAAGGGAATGTGTTACTCAGCTGTTTTAATGGAATGCTGTAGAAATATGTAGAGGTGGTGATTGTGGAGACAATTTTGCCAGCTGGTCTTAAAGGCGATCCGGATTGTGCGATGTAGTTGAGTTGATGCTTTTTTAGAATTTATAAAGGACGATGTTTGGCTGTGGTTATTTCGCTTGTGGCGATAACTACTCCATGCCGCACGCTTCAATCAAAGCGCATTGGAGTGTTCTACCATGGAACACATTTTGATATGTATGGTCGGGAAGGTCAGTGAATGACTGTGAATGCAACACTCAGGATAGTGATTATGATAGTATGTTTGATGTGGAAGAGAAGGAAGATGGAGCTAGAGGGAGAGTAGAGAGAGGTAATAGTACGCCAGTCTGCTCTATCGAAGCACAAGCGTGGAGGGTTGGGGAGTGGGACATTAGAAGTAGAAAAGAGGAGAATAGGGAATGGTTAATGGTTAAAAGCAAAATGTGCTAGACATCTAAGGTCATGTAGCACTATAGTTAATGTTAGTGAAGGGTGGTTGGGTTAGTGATTAGTTCTTAAAGCTGGGTTAAGGAATTGGTGAGTGATAAGTTAGGGTCGGGTGAGGTAATGTAAAGGGGTTATATTAAGTGAAGGATATATGTGCGCTTGAGGAAGGAAACAGGTTGTCAAAGCAGAAAGTGTGAGATTCTGTAAGGATGTCTGATAGGTTGAGATGTGTATGTAGGGAGGATAGGTGGGGGAGAGTAGAGGTACGGGCTGCTTCAAAAAGTGGGCATGACAATAGAATGTGTGGGACTGAAAGAGGAACATTACATAAGTAACATAGGGGTGGATCGGATTGTGACATCAGATAGGAGTGTGTTAGACGGGTGTAGCCAATGCGTAAGCGGGCGAGAGCCGTCTCCCAACGTCTGTTCCGATGGAATGGAGCTGACCAGGAGATTAATAGTTTTACAGTATGTAATTTATTAGTGTGGAGACTTGACCAAAAAAATTGCCATCGATTATACAAGGTCTTAAAGTGTGGGTAATAATCCGTGGCTGGGATATGTGAGAAACGTGGTTGGTTTGATGTGGACATAGCAGCATAGCGTTAGGGAAGTGATCATTATATGTTAGGTAATCCAGAACTGACCAATGAAAGTTGAGATGAAGGGGAGGAGAGCAAAGAGAAGGGGAGGAGAGCAAAGAGAAAGGTCAAGGTATAGAAAGGTTTGACAGTTGAAATCTATTAGGAATGGTGGCTGAAGTTGAGAAAGTAAAGTTTCGAAGGCATGAAAGCCAATGGAAAGAGGAGAAAGGTAAACTGAAACAGCTGTTATCCAACGGCGAAGAAAGATGCTTATAATTGTGCAAAGGACAGTGGTTTGAAAGTGAGGTATAGTGTATGGTGTTTTTTGGTGGATTAGTATAGATGTGATAGAGTGAGGGGATGATATAAAATGATAATTTGGAATCGGTACTGGAGGATGTGTTAGGAAGGTTTCTTGGAAATATATAATTGATGGATTGTAGGAAGATATGGGATGACAGAAATCAGGTCTGAGTACGAAAACCCGTGTAGAAGAATCCTTGTGGATCAATCAACGAGTTTGGGTGGGAAGGTTTGGGAAGCAAAATATTTTTTATTGAGGTGAAAAGAAGATAGGCATCTGAGGAGTAAAAGATGTACATGTGGGAAGGGGTGTGTTTAGAGATGGGGTGGAAACGTTTGAATTGTCTGGTGCGATAGATGCGTCGAGGAATAGAGACAGACATATGGGGAGTTATGGATATTAGAGCTAGGGGGCGAGATAAGGAATGAGATTGAAACCATTGCATTTAGCACATATACGCAGGGCAGTTCAAACGGTCATGACCAGGTTGGGCAAAGAGAAGGCTGTGGAGCAACAATGTTTAGCTGGGTGGCCAAAACACCAGCATTTCTGACATTGACAGAGTGGGGGTTGATATGGTATGACAGGTCAAGTTGACAGTTTGTATTAAGGAGGGTGTAGCAACAGTGTTCAGAGCCATGATCAAAGGAAAGTCAGGGGTTGGTAAACCAGAGGAGTTCGTTTCGAGGAGGCTAGTTGATAAAGGGGCAAGTCTCATTGTGCAATATGGATACAAATCTTCATTTTTTAATGTGGGAGGCCTGAAAGATGTGGGGAGGAAAAAAGGTTTACCCCTTAGGGTCCACTGACAGGGTGGACAAGTGATTGGGGGGTAAATAATGTATAAACCTATCATGCAGGATATTAAATGATTTTTTTTTTTTTTTTTTTTTTTTTTACTTTTTTTACTTTTTTTTACCACATACTTCAAAAAACTGCCTCATAGAAAATATATGAGAAGCATAACAATTATGATCCCAGTTTTTTTTTCAAATTCTTCTAGCATCTTGTAAAAAATGTATAAACTTGTTAATCTTATTAAAGCTGCAAATTATTTTTTGAATATTTTCAGTCAACTAATGGCTTTGGAAAAATTGTACATTAAAATACTATCTGGCATCATGTACCGATCTAAAACTCTGAACTGACAGGAAATCAATTAGAGAAAATGTGAAACATTTCCTTTAAATGAATGCCTTTACATATATCATATACTTGTAAATCTTAATACTTCCTTTTGAGCATGAATGCTCAAACTTTCATTTTTGTATTTTCTTTAGACCTTAGGCATTTTTGACAGGCAACTTGGTAATGACACACTTCACTTCTGTGTAGTTCTGCAGAGCATACTCCGAGTTCTCTCTCCCCTGTCCTGACATCTTGTATCCTCCAAAGGGAGTCTGGGCATTCAAAACATCATAGCAATTGATCCTGAAAGGTGAATGAAGATTTAAGCTTAGATTTCCAACTGAAATAATTTAACATGAAGAAAAAAGGTTCTTATCTCATACTGATCTGCACACCCAAATTGGAGAACCTAATTCATAAAACTAGCATCTTGACATGTTTGCCATTTTTCTTTTTTGTAAAAGAGGAAAACTTCCTAGCAAAGTACCAGGTAGTTAGTATATTTGTGAGATAACAAGACCTAAAGTTTAAAATCATAAGATTTGTTTTCCTTTAAACTAAGGTTATACTTGTAGATACATATAATTCCTCTACAGGATACTGCTTGGTAAAAGCAGAAATGATTAAGAATGTAAAATAGTATATGGAACATTACATTCAAAGTTACTGTGTGCTTCTGTTTCTAATCTATTCCAAGAATTCTATAATATTGGCTTTGTTATTGAAAAAAGCTTTCCAATGGATTTCATAAGATACTATACAATTTTTTGGGTCTTAATTATAACAAAAATATGAC
The DNA here is from genome assembly GCF_019202785.1 of Penaeus chinensis. Classification (NCBI taxonomy): domain Eukaryota; kingdom Metazoa; phylum Arthropoda; class Malacostraca; order Decapoda; family Penaeidae; genus Penaeus; species Penaeus chinensis. Next base: position 22,623,790 of record NC_061828.1, on the reverse strand, counting down.
AAACAAAATAAGGAACTACTAATCACCCTTACCATACAGTTCCTGCACGTAGCCCTTGAGCAAACATGTTTGCTTTGTCCAAATCCTTTGTGAACACAGAAGCAGCTAGTCCATAAGGAGTATTATTTGCACGCTCAATCACCTCACTGACATCACTAAACTTCATAATCTGTTGCACTGGTCCAAAAATCTGGTAAACAATAAATAATGAGAAATATAAGTAATCTTACATTTGCCTTTTCAGAAACCTGTTTTTTTTAACGATCCTCACTTGTAGTTACATGAAGAAAATTTTGCAACCAATTTTACTTGAGGAAGTCTGATAATAACCTCCGAATTTACCCAAAAAGTGATTTTTACATTTTCTTAATAAGCCATATCCAGAAAATGAGGATGAAAGAGGGAGTTATAAATATATTTCTTAAAAATAATAAATGTAAATCAAGATAACATTTATTTGAGCACTTTTACCAAACACTGATCAAGGCATTATTTTTGTTTTTAATAATAGTAAAATAAATTCAAAGTCATTACAAGTGGTAGTACAGATACACCTTCCCCATTAGATATAGCGTATATGTAAGTTTACATAAACAGTACAAAAAATACATATCAGCATATTTATAAGGACTGAATACAGCAAAATTCTACACATAAAAATCAAAAGAATTAGCATCTCTGCTAAATTTATAGCTTTATCAAAAGCAATTCTCTAAATGTTGAAAGATTCTAATCACACTTACTTCTTCTGTAGCAATACGCATGTTATCCTGCACATCTGCAAACACTGTAGGTGCAATATAATAGCCTTTTTCCCCAACACGGGCTCCTCCATGAACCAACTTTGCACCTTCCTTCTTGCCAGAATCAATCATTTCCAAGACTTTGTCCATTTGTTCACCATCCACCTTTGAAGATAGTCAACATCTAACTGTCATATAGCATTAATATTAGCGATTAATTTTATTTACAATCACCTTTAATTTCATATAGAAATATAAAGCAATGGTCTTACCTGTGGCCCCTGCTCAGTTTTGAAATCAAAAGGATCACCAACTGTACGAACTTTTGCACGTTCCACACTGCGTTCCACAAATTCATCATAAATTGCATCTTCTACAAAGATCCTTGTGCCAGCACAGCAACACTGCCCCTATAAAGAATTTAAAATTCTTAGCATACAAAGAAATTAAGTTTCAGAACCTTTCATCAAAAAAATAATTTCAGTAGTTAAGAGAAATCATGAAAAATTCACCTCATAACAATTTACCTGGTTAAAGAAAACACCAAAGTGGGATTGCTCTACTGCATAGTCCAAGTCAGCATCCTTAAAAATAATATTTGGACTTTTGCCTCCCAATTCCAGAGTTACTCGCTTCAAGTTGCTAGCACCAGCAGCTTGTTGGATAAGATGACCAATCTACAGAAGTGAAAACAAAATTATGTAGGAAACAAATGACATCACTTTGAATCAATGAGAAAGATACCTTCCTTTCACATTAAAGTACAGATCCTGGCGCACTGCTGACCACTTTCATCAGTGCCGTCTTTACAAGGCCTCTGTTCTTAAGGTTATGCATCAAGTATTCTACAGCCTGGTTTCATATGCACACCTTTTCTATTAATGAATAGGCTTGGAGTGCAGTTTATACAAGTTGATAATCTTTTACACCTAGAGCTTGAAATTCAATTTATTCTATTATATATAAATGAATGATATAAACTTATCTTGTAAAATGTAAAAAAAATAAATAAATAGCTCTAGTACAAGACATAAGAAATGAATAAATAATTTTGCATAATCTTTGAGGACCTCTTTTAAAAAGCCTTAGCAAGATATTTAAAAGTATCTTATTAAAGCCTCAGGCATTAAAACTTCAGCCTCAAAAAAAATGTCAGCCATATTTCTTGAGGCAGATTCTGCTTCCACTTTATTCATAAATAAACAATTTAATCATGGTGTATATCTATGACATTATATTCTTGGTAATAATACAAATATTTTAGTTACACCCAACTTCTTATCATTAGCATTTTTCAAAATCAACATTTCATTAAATACCAGAGATGGAACGAAAGTATATTTTTGCTTTCTGGAAGGCCAATTTTTTGTTTTAACATTCACAAATGTGAATCTCAAATATTCCAATCCATTCCATATTCCATAGTTCAAGTACCAGCATCATATAATTTCTACATTTTGTAATTAATGTAATCTTATATTTGGATTGTTCTACATCATTCATTACTATCTGACTTTTATTTCCTTTACTGATTAATTCTGAACACATTTTAAGAGTTTCACCAAAGGAAATTGAATAACTAAAATCAAATATATTCATCTTTCTATGCATGTCCTTCCTCTGCTTACGGCTTGCAAAACAGACTGATAAGAAAGAGATTCATATACATTGGGTTGGAGGGACAGGTTACTACTTAGAATAATTGGTTTTCCCTCAGCCTTCCCCTTCAAATGATACTTTTCTTTATTTCTATTAGTTAATGCAAATATTTGCATATCTGAAAAAAAAAAAAAGCAAATGCAAGGATGGAACATCACTAAAAACTGATACCACATACCTCAGTTGATCCTGTAAAGGCTACTTTGTCTACATCCATATGAGAGGCAATTGCAGCCCCAGCAGTTGGGCCAAAACCAGGGATAACATTGACCACCCCAGGTGGGAATCCAGCCTCAGCCACTAATTTTGCCACATGCAGGCCAGAAAGTGGGGTCTGTTCTGCTAGCTTCATAACAACTGTATTTCCTAAATATGACAAAATAATAGTTGTATTAGTGCAAAATGTTATATAAATCCCTGTCATGAAAGATTACATTCACTTACAATATATAAAGTTAAAAATATCAATGTTACGACAACTAAGGTGATCTTTGTTACAAAATAATATAGAAAGAGAAAGGAATTTGCATTATACTCAAGCTGGGAGCCAGACATCAAAACGCACATTTAATGCTATATCCTACCTGTAGCAAGTGCTGGTCCTAACTTCCATGCCTGCATGAGGAGTGGGAAATTCCATGGAATGATCTGGCCACAAACACCAACAGGTTCATGTCGTGTGTATGCAAAGTGAGGGCCATCAGTTGGAATGGTTTTTCCATGAATTTTGTCAGCCCAGCCAGCAAAGTAGCGAATATTGCGAATACAAAGCTCTAAATCCACCATGACTGAGTTTGTGTAAGGTTTGCCATTATCAAGTGTCTCCAGACTCTGGAAGTCCAATGGGATACATCAAATTTCAATGCTTGTAAAACAAAAACTGCAAGTGGAAGTGAAATTGTAATTTTAACATACTTAAAGTAAAAAATAAAAATGTTAACATAACTAAATATGGAATCATTTATGTAAAAGAACAAGATATGGTGATATATGATAAACAAAAAGTACACAATGAAAAAATAGAGAAATATGTAAACTAAAGCTAAGCTACTCCATTTTGTTGCTAAAAAAGTTTCAAGACATTGTTGCCAAACACTATACCAAATAATGTCAAGAAAAACTAAATTGCTCAAATAAAATATTTGACACATTTGTCAAAACCAATTGGTGACTACCACTTACAGCAAGGTAGACCCTGTCACGCTCCATCAGGTCAGCCAGCCTATACAAAGCTGGCCCCGATCATAGGCATCCATCTGCCTCCATTCCGAGTTCAGAGAAAAGGCTTTACGAGCAGCCTTCACAGCCTTCTCTACATCGGCCTGTAACAGCGATTGTGATGATGAGAAACATTGAATGATGAAGTTTATAGAATTCTTACTAAATATCATAGATCACTAGTATTCATTTCCAATCTAATAAAACCAAATGACTTACTTTATCTCCTTCTTCAACCATTGCAATGACTTCTCCTGTTGCTGGGTTGACAGTTGGAAACTGTCGGCCACTTTCAGCCTTGTGAAATTCATTATTGATGAATACCTTAAAGAGATGTGCATATTAATAGCATATGATATGATATGGATGTCATGCGGATGGGATAGGTGGTTGAGAGGAAAAGTCAAGGTCATGGACACCATATGAAACGGCTACATATACTGAATAGCCATACTAAAAACTGATTCGGCCTGATAAGCATGAGAAAAAAAAAAAAAAAAATCCCAGAGAATTTCCTTTATTTAACGAAAACCTGTTATGTCATCTACAATGATAACCTCCAAGTTATACAAACATGCTCATTGTGTATTCCATAACGTATTAATTATACCGAAAGTCTTGGCTAACTAGTGGACTGACCTTCGAGCGACAATCCTGTGGAACAGCTGCCTTGTCCCACCGCCAACCTTCATGCCCCGGCGTTATCTCTACTTCGTCTCCCTATATCCAAACCTACTCGCTATGGCATTCCCATTCCTCAGTTTGAAATCTCAAGTGTGCGCTAGACAAAATAACTTCTTGGTTTCATATGTATAAAGGACTGCTGAACAGCAATTATGAATGCATCCTTCTGAATGTACCCTTCTATAAATTTGTTAAAAAAAAAAAAAAAAAAAAAAATCTTGGTCCTCCATAAAACCGGTTGTTTCCCACAAGCTAGCTCTTGGATCCCCACTGAATCACAAAACCTGTTAGTCAAGTCGTACACGGTCATTTGATCCAATGTCTATGGTGTAATTACCGTCTTATAAGTACAATTACGAACATTCATGTCTGCAAGTTACGTATTCATAGAATTACCGGTTTCCGTAATGGCTTTCAAACGTAACTATATTACGACGCCACATCTTGTCTAGTTATAAACTGCTATTAATCATCGCAAGTCAAAAAGCTTCATCCCTTGTTCCTTGTAGGATAACGCTTCTTCCCAGTAACATTATGCGTGACGCAAACTTTTTACACCGTCCTCCAAATTTTCTGGTCTAATTCCAAACAAAAAAATATGTATACACATACACACACACATATATATAAATAGACATACACACACACATATATATAAATAGACATACACACACGCATATATATAAATAGACATACACACACGCATATATATATAAATAGACATACACACACGCATATATATATTAATAGACATACACACACATATATATATATATAAATAGACATACACACACACACATATATATATAAATAGACATACACACACATATATATATAAATAGACATACACACACATATATATATAAATAGACATACACACACACATATATATAAATAGACATACACACACATGTATATATAAAGAGACACACACACACATATATATATAAATAGACATACACACATATATATATATAAATAGACATACACACATATATATATATATAAATAGACATACACACACATATATATAAAGAGACATACACACACACATATATATATAAAGAGACATACACACACATATATATAAATAGACATACACACACATATATATATATATAAATAGACATACACACACATATATATAAATAGACATACACACACACATATATATATAAATAGACATACACACACATATATATAAAGAGACATACACACACACACATATATATAAATAGACATACACACACACATATATATAAATAGACATACACACACGCATATATATAAATAGACATACACACACGCATATATATATAAATAGACATACACACACATATATATATAAATAGACATACACACACATATATATATATAAATAGACATACACACACACACACATATATATATAAACAGACATACACACACATATATATAAATAGACATACACACACACACATATATATAAATAGACATACACACACATATATATATATATATAAATAGACATACACATATAAATAGACATACACATATATATAGACATATACACATATATATAAATATAAATAGATATATACACATACATATATATAAATATAAATAGATATATACACATACATATATATAAATAGATATATACACATACATATATATAAATAGACATACACACACATATATATAAATAGACATACATACACACACACACACACACACACACACACACACACACACACACACACACACACACACACACACACACACACATATATATAAATATACATACACACATATATAATATATACATACATATAAACATATATATATTTATAAAATTTATTTCTTAAATATATATATATATACATACATACATACATACATACATACATATATACACACACACACACAAGCGACAACAGTTTCCTGTTCCCCAAAAAATCTTAACAGATAGAAATTGCAAAATCCTTTTACTTTATTGTTTATTGTCAAACTTTAAGATTGCCTATGAACGAATCTTAATCCCGTATTTCCCGCATGAAGCACAACTTCCAGATGAAATTTATCTCTTTTGACTTTCAAGCATGACTCTTCTGCGAGATCCACTTGGCAACATGTGGTGACCTTGATATCTGGAGTTTTACTACACTCGTTGTTTTGTTTCTTTCTAGTTAGTGTGCTCATTATCAGTCCTCTTATCTTCATGTGGCCGGCTTTCACAGGAAAATTTATCACAATTATCATAATTACCTACTTATCCTTACATACAAAAGTAATTTTTTTCCCACACAAGCTCATCGAGAATTAATTACGCGCCAACTTTGAATAACATACAATATATCCGATATCAAAATAAAAGTCACTGAATAAATGACACGCTAATGCGTAAGCCTATCTTGAACCTCTCACAGGTTACTGTCATTTTTGCCAATTTTCGACATTAAGCAAGGTATGTCCGACCTCTAGACTTACCACAGGGGGAAGCGATGGAAGTTTGAAAATTAAAGTAATGTAAAGATTATATTCGCGGGATTTATCATTATATTATATTATTCAACTATTTACGAATCGCTTAAAAGTTCATTGGTTCAAATAAAATTTATCATCCGCCGAGTTACTTCGACAATATTCCACATGCAGGAGCTATTAGTAAATCTGAACGATCATACATGGTCAACAAAAAATATTTTGCAAGCATACGTAAACGGAAGTTACCTTGTCGAAAAAAAATACATCTTACACGCTTTGCCACGCCAATCAGAACTTTATAACTGCATCAATATATTAAACGGATACTCCATTAATCCGTTTTTATGTCAATAATTATTCATGTTCATTGTTACAGACAATCCAAAATATATTTGTTATTACTCTAAGAGATGTGGTTTCAGTTTCCCACATCCATGTAATACATGGTAAAAATTGTCTGAAAGGGACAAACTGACCGAAATACTTTTCATCTACGGAACTACCTTTGTAAGTTGATATTAATGATAGTAATAAAGCTGTGCAACACGTAATACTTTGATATACATTTACAGGAAAATGTAATGACAACAATAATCAGAGAAAAACTACACTAACACATGAAATACTCTGCGTAGGGAAAATATAACGCCAGAAATGAAGTCCACGGCGATTGGGTGGGGGCCCTGGGGCGGAGCCCCCTGGAGGGAAATTGGATAGGGTCATGGAGGTGAAGCCACCGGGTTAGGAAGGTTTCTGGTTCATACGGCGATGTTTGTAGACAGCCCATGAATAGCTGGAGTAATATATTTTATCCGAGTGGCAAGGTCACTTCGTAAACGCTACTATTTTCATTTACATAATTTGCAACGAAACATAACAAGTGATTCAGGTATATTACAGCGGTGATAATTAAGAGAAGGAATAATGACAGCAAAATTGTATGGCTGTGTAAAACTAAAATAATACCTACCTAACCACTTCGCCTTTACCAATCTTTTTTCCTTACCCCTGTATACTGTATGTCGGGCGATGTAATCGGTTGTGGAATAGCAGCATTCGAAAAAGCTGCAGCAGTTGGTATGTTATGCTTTGAAGCTGCCCTTATCAAAGCATTACGTTGTAGAATGGAGCGCAACATCTTGATGCAGCAAGTATATGTTTTCTGTTCTCGCCTAGAGAGCCAACAGACTACTACTACCTCAGTCCAACTGAGTGACGTTGCGAGCCTTAACAAAAAGCAGTTGCCAGCTATGTTTTTTCACAAAGCGGAATATTACAGCATCGTTATAACCAGCAGAATAACCTACACCCTCGCGTCTTAACTGAACCTATAAGCTAGTTCATTCATAAGTCGGAAATATTTAAATCATTAACTCTGACCAAGGAAAAGGCAATTTGTTGTTCTGAAATTCTTAACTGCAAACGGCATTTTCATCTGTTATGTCGGTAACCGAAATTTATATTTTTATGATACTGGTTATCAAGATATTCTGAGTATAATAAACAAATCATGTAATCAAATCTGTATTATTTCTGCAAAAAAACAAGCTTCCTGTTAGATATCAATATTCACTGAGGGAGGAAGGGAGAGAGGAGAGAGGAGAGAGGAGAGAGGAGAGAGGAGAGAGGAGAGAGGAGAGAGGAGAGAGGAGAGAGGAGAGAGGAGAGAGGAGAGAGGAGAGAGAGAGAGAGAGAGAGAGAGAGAGAGAGAGAGAGAGAGAGAGAGAGAGAGAGAGAGAGAGAGAGAGAGAGAGAGAGAGAGAGAGAGAGAGAGAGAGATAAGGGATTAGTCGGCCTGTCCCGACTAATGCTGACTCGTTAACGTGTTCTGTTTGCCCCCCTCAATGTCTTGTTTGCCCCCCACTCCCCCATGACCACAATTTTTAAATTTTATACTATACTATACTTATATAGTCTATATAGTCAGGTTATAGTTTTAAAATGCCCCAATTTTCTTATTATTCATATTCACTTCGCTCGCCTGCTCACCCCCCCCCCCCCCCCCCCGGCAAGAAAAAGCTGAAATGACTCACCTAAGAGAGAGAGGGGCGAGGGAAGCAGAAAGAAAGTGAGAGAGGGGGGGGAGAGTAAGAGAGAAAGAGAGAGAGGGAGGGAGAGGAAAGAGGGCAGGGGCGTCAACTGGGGGGGGGGGGGGGGCTGCGGGCAACTATCTTCTCCCCAAGATACTGTTTGCCCCCTTCAACTCGGGCACGGCAAAGGTCGCGGGCTCGCGTCACGCAGCCGGCCGGGGGCCGCCGGGGTAACCATTCCCCGTGCCGCCCCGCTTCTCGGTCGGTTTGTGGCCCTGCCCTTCACACAGGCGACCGCTCCCGTCTAGACGTCCGGAATGGTTTTCGAGTACCGCCCCCCCCCCCCTCACTGAGGTGAAACAACCTTTGGATGGTTGCTTCAGAGGGATGAAAGGAACCAGCTGACAAAAAGGACAAAACCCCCCTTCCCTCACTGAGGTGAAACAGCCTTTGGATGGCTGCTTATGAGGGAAGGGGGAAACACTTTGAAAAGACACAGGTCCTTTCCTTCCTCACTGAGGTGAAACAACCTTTGGGTGGTTGCCTCAGAGGAATGTAAGGAACTGCCTGGCAAGAACGCAAAACCTCCCTTCCCTCACTGAGGTGAAACAGCCTTTGGGTGGCTGTTTTAGAGGGAAGGGTGAACCACCTCGAAAAGACACAGGTCCTTTCCTTCCTCACAGAGGTGAAACAACCTTTGGGTGGTTGCTTCAGGGGAACGAAAGGAAGTGCCTGACAAGAACGCAAAACCTCCCTTCCCTCACTGAGGTGAAACAGCCTTTGGGTGGCTGTTTTAGAGGGAAGGGGGAACTACTTTGAAAAGACACAGGTCCTTTCCTTCCTCACTGAGGTGAAACAACCTTTGGGTGGTTGCTTCAGAGGGATGAAAGGAACTGCCTGGTAAAAGTGCAAGACTCCTCTTCCCTCACTGCGGTGAAGCAACCTTTGGGTGGCTGCCTCAGAGGGCTGAGCAAAAAGGCTCCAAACAATGATGTCTCGTAGGTGGAAGGGCATCCCCTCTGGTCTCTCCCCAGGGGTTTACACCTACCCACGCGTTTGCCGTGCGTGGCAGCCTTGTGCGCTGTGGAGACGGGAGTCCTGGAGGTTGAGCGATGCCATGAACGAGTACGCCCTGCGGCTAGCAACACGCCTCTTTGGTCCTCTATTCCAGCAAGACAGGCGGCCTGATCCCGGCCCGGTCACGGTCAATCAGCTGGTCTCCCCCGGGAGGCTAGGGTCAAGCAGTCATGCCGCCATTGGCACTCACAATGGTCCGTGAGTGCCGTCACAATGGCTATTGGCTGCGTATATCCTCTCATCACTCCTGTTGCTGTTAGACACTGGTTCTGACACTCAGCTTCCCCTTGTTGGACTCCGTGGTGGGTGGGGGCGTGAGAGGATGAAGCACTTACCAATTCATGGAAAAAACAATCAAACACCCCCCACAGACTGAACTTACAGTTGACGAACCGCGCAAGGCCCAGACCACGGTAGTCACCATGAAGGCATATGCGCCTTCCGGTGGCAAAAGAAAGCCCCAAGCACAGGATGACACTGTCACCCCTGCTGCTAAGGTGGACAAGACCGAAGCCAATGGGTCTGTCCACCGAATAGTCAAAGATCTTGACTCGCGAGCTGGCCTCTCCAGGCCAGCAGCTAAGCCAGGGAGGCCCCTGAGTCCACAGACGGCCTCCCCGACTGAGAGGGGAGAGCAGGCTGAACCAGCCGCATCAGCTCCTGCCTCCTCAAACAAGCCCGAAAGCCGAAAGGGCGGGCCGAAGCGTCCGAGGCCGGATACCGACTCTGATGAAGAGTCGGGACCCCCTAAACGCTTCACCCAGTTCAAAGTGCCAGCTAAACCCGAAGGCTTCGACAATGCCTACCAATTGGTCAGGGCATTGGAGTTGCAACGGAAAATCCGGTTGTCGATCCGGGTCGCCCGAGATCAGGGCATGATCATAATGCCCAAAGATCAAGCTACCCTGAATTTCCTCCGGGAAACGAAGGAGCTAACTGATGGGAGAAAAGTGAGTCTTTCCCCACTAAGTCCCGAGGAAAAGAGAACCAAGATGGTGCTACTTGGCTTCTCAGTCTCGTACGATGTGGAGCTGATCGCTTCACACCCACAGGTCGTGCAGGCTTCCCGAATGTCGAAGGGGAAGACCCAAACCAGGCAAGTCCTGGTGACCATGAAAGGTGCCCCAACCACTACCCTTGATCTGGGTAACTGGGGCACCTACAACCTTCGAACGTATGTGCCAGAAGAGGTTGCTCAAAACCGATCAGACTTTGTTCCTGCCCCACCGGGCACCCATGTCTGGGGAAGGAACAAAAGCGAAAAGGCCCCCCGACCTCCTAAGAGGAAGGAAGCCGCCCCCCAGCCGACACCGGATGTCTCCAACAAAAAGGAGTTTCCGACAATGCCAAAGGTGCAGAAAAAGAAACTAAAGAAAAAAGTTTCTAAGAGTACCACAAAAACCTCCCCAACAGATGATCATCTCCTCTTTGACGAGGACGATATGACTCTCCTGTTAACTGCTGTTGTCACAGCAGTAGCAACAGCCCTGGGGAGGTCGAGTGAGGAGGCCGAGAAGGCAGTTTCGGTCGCCATGACGGCAATGACCCAGACTGTCGCAGCCCTGAAGGGAAGAAAGCTGGCTAGAGAAAAACCAGCCTCACCCTCACCCCAGGACGAGACTCCCCTCCCCACTCCAAACCAGGCCATGCCTTCACAGGCAGAGCCAAAACAGGCTGAATCTGTGCAGCCAGAGCCAGATCACGCTGACCTTGCCCAGGCAAGGCCAGCAAGGCCAGCCAAGAAAAAGCCTGAGAGAAAAGCCGAACCAACCAAAGTCAGAGCTACCAAAGGCTCTCCACCCCCCAGTGGACCCAAGGATAGCCTGACAACCAGCGAGGACCTCGCAATGGAGTTGTCAGACTCCGACGATGTCTCTGATGTAACTATCACTGAGTAACATCATGACACACCATCTAAGCATCCTACAGTGGAACATCAATAGCTTCTCTGCAAAGAACGCTTTTCTCCAAGCAGTAGTGCGATCAAGGAACATTGACATTGTCATGCTCCAGGAGACATTAACAGTGGACACTGTTCGCTTCTCAGGGTACCATGCCTTCACACTGCCACGAACACCTGGCAAGAGAGGCTTGATCACCCTTGTGAGGGCAACAATCCCCTGCTCCGCAATAGCCGATGCATCGCACTGTGGAGACGATGTTGAATCCCTTGCCGTCGAGGTTCACCTGGCCGGGGGGCCCCTCAAACTGTACAATGTGTACAGCCGGCCACGCTGTAAAAGCTTAGACATCAGCCAGGTCTGTGCTTCTGCTGCACACGACCGAGTGATCATAGGGGGAGACTTCAATGCACACCACCCCATCCTGGCTCCCTGCCGGGCACCGGATGCGGCCGGCTATCATATAGCCGACGTGCTAGAGACATTCCCTGAGATCGCTCTCCTCAACACCCAAGAGCCAACGCATGTCAGAGGAGGGGTCCTAGACCTCACCCTGGCCACTGCGACTCTGGTGGGGAGGATTGGCTGGTGTGTTGATGAGACCGTCACAAGTGACCATTACGGCACTATAACTACCCTCATGGATGCTGGCCCAGCCGAAATCCTAAGACCAAATCCAAGATGGAAAACAGACAAGGCCAACTGGCAGGCGTTTCAAAACGCCTTGGCCCTCTGTCTGAGATGCAACAATCCCCCACAAAGCGAAAATGTGGAAGTGCTCGAAGCCAGCCTGCTAAACGCCATTAATGAAGCAGCCTCACAGACCATACCCAAAACTCGGCCTGGGTCCAGAAGTCACAAAGACGCCTGGTACTTCAATGACGAGATCAGGGAGGTCAACCACAGGGTGAACATGTGCCGAAAACTATTCCGAAGGCAAAGAACCCCTGACAACCTATCCCTCCTAAGGGAAGCTGTCACGGATGCCAAGGAAACTGCCAACAGAGTCAGGCAGGAAAAGTGGCTGGAATGGTGTGAGTCCTTCGACCACCAAACCACCCTTTCAGAGCTGTGGCAACGGGTCAAGCGAGCTACCAGCCGCTCAGCCCCGAGGTGCACCCATCACGACCCCCAAGCAGAGGCTAACAGACTGGCGCACGAGTTCTCTGCGAGAACGAGCAGCAACAGTCTGCCAGCCGAGCTGAGGGCAAGACAAGAGCGTCTACAGCCAGACAGACACGCTCAGATCAGAGAAAGGGCAGCCGAACCCGATAACTCAGACGTTATCTTTTCTCTGAGGGAACTAAGGAAAGCCTATAAAACCAGTTCCAACACAGCCCCGGGCTCTGATGGGATCTCGTACCCCATTATCTCCCACCTAGGACTAGCAGGTGAGCGTGCACTCTTGCAACTCATCAACAAGTCCTGGGAAACTTCCACTCTACCCCAGAGTTGGAAGAGGGCTACCATAGTTCCCGTCCCAAAACCAAAGGAGCCGGGGAAGTACCGCCCCATCTCTCTGCTCAGCTGCCTGGCCAAGACGGCTGAGAGGATGGTACTAAACCGGCTTCAATGGAAAACGGGACCCCCGCACGAACACCTTCACGGGTTCACAAGGGGCATGGGCACAGCACACAGCTTAGCCACGCTCTTAAGCACAATCAGCAAGGGCCCAGCTGTGGTGGTATTCCTTGACCTGGAGAAGGCTTTTGAACTGGCAAGTCCGCTTGCCATTCAGGAAAGCCTGATCCAGAAGGGAATCAGAGGAAAGCTCTTGGCTTGGATAGGTGACTACTTCAGGAACAGGACTGCCAATGTCAAATTCCAGGGTCACCTATCGCAGCACATGCCGCTCGAAAATGGAACGCCACAGGGTGGGGTTCTCAGTCCAGCCCTATTCAACACTTTAATGTCCTGTATCCTCAACATAAACCTCCTAGTGGGGTGCCAGATCATCTCGTATGCAGACGATCTCGCTATCACCTCCACTGGACCACGCAGCCAGAATAAAGCCCAGCGTTGTCTGGACCTCGTGTCAGAGGAGTGTTGTAGGACGGGACTAAAGATCTCTGCTGCCAAATCCAAAGCCATGGCTTTGAGACAGAGAGTTCGAGGCACAAGACTGAAAATCCAGGGAGTGGAATTAGAATGGGTCAAGGACTACCTATACCTTGGGGTAAGGATAGACTGGACCCTCTCCTTCCATAAGGAGGTCCAGTACCTGGTTGACCGAACCAAAGCAAGACTGTCTGTCATGAGAGCAATGACTGGGAGACGCATAGGGGCCAGACACAAAGTACTAAGATCATTCTATGTACATGCTGTCCGGCCCATTGTGGACTATGCCTCAGTCGCTCTAATTGCTGCAAAGAAAAAGCACACAGACAAATTAGAAACAGTCCAAAATGAAGCTGCCAGGATCATTCTGGGTGCCCCGAGGTGGACGAAGGTCCTCAACCTCCTGATGGAGGCAAACCTTCTCCCCCTGGACTCACGAATCGATCTAACGGCAACACAATTTCTGTCAAAGGTCATCCAGGCTCCCAGGAACACAAGCCTAAGACAAAAATTAGTCAGATGCCTCGAACAAGACAACGAGCTCGTTGCAAACAACTCCTGGCTGTCTCATACAGCCAGGGTGTTGATACGCCATCAGCTCAAAGAACAGCTTCTTGCTAAGGGCATGGACTCCCCCCACCCCGACTTTGCCGAAGCCCCGCCGTGGGCACTGAGCCTGATAGAGTTCAACATAATGAACCTGTCAATGAAAAAGAGCCTATACCCCATGCCTAGCCTAAAGGCAGAAGCCCACAGGGTCATTGCAGCCATCACTCCTCCGGGTAGTAGAACATACTACACGGATGGATCGGTCGATCCCTTGAGCCACACTGCAGGCGCCGGCTTTGCAGCTAGGGATGCCACGCGATCCATGAGGGTAACAGACAACGCCTCCTCGCTACAGGCAGAGGCAGTTGCAATCATGGGAGCCCTAGGCCACGCGTCCCTAAGGGAAGGACACGTGGTCATACACACAGACTCCAGGGCAGCCATTGACTGTCTTCAGCACAGCTCACCCACAGACAACATCTACCTACTGACCACGATTCTCACAATGGCACAGAGAATTCTTGCTCAGGGTAGAAGAATTATCATCAATTGGGTCCCAAGCCACATCGGCATCAGAGGGAACGAGCTTGCTGACAGACTAGCCGCCGCTGGCAGGGGTATGCCCCCAAATCCCATGACGATAAAACTGAGCCGAAAATTACTTATGGAGAAGTGTGCCTTGGTCGGTCGTACCTTCCTACGGCAGCTCCACAGAGAGGAAACGAGAACCTCCCCCTCGGCCAGCTGGTACTCAGACGCCACAGGCTCTGAACCACTGGCACTCTCTGAAGTAAGCAACAGAGGTACCGAAGTCATTCTTCACAGAATGCGCCTAGGTTACCACTGTGCATGGCAGATTATCCCAACAATCGAACGCGATGAATGGTGCTGCAAGCACTGCGGCGAGCCGAACGCCACACTAGTCCACTACCTAGAAAATTGTAACCATACACAATTCCTGAGACATGGACCGCCCACAACAGCCGCCGTGCTGGTAAAGAGGCTATGCGAAATGCTTACACCATGGCGGCAGGAGCGCTTGCTGGCAATCCCGCCGCCACGGTAAGCACCGAGTGTCAGACAACTCAATGAGACAGCCGTAAAAATGCTGACACAGGCCGGGCCATATCTAGAAGGCCCGGGCGAAGCTAGAACTTCGCAAACCAACCCCCCCCCCCCCCTTCAAGGTCTGGCTTCCCCCCCCCCCCTCATCCCATTGGCCACAATTTTTTACTTATCCTAATACATCTGTGGAGGTCCAATTGTACCTTAAAAATACCTATAATAAATATTTTCTCTATATTTTAGTCGCTTCGCCCGTTTCCCCAGTCTTGCCCCCCCCCCCCACCAAGATAAAGCTGGTTAAGGGTGGGAAATAGGGAAGGAGAGAGAGGGGAGGAGCAGGAGGGAAGGAGAAAAGGAAGTGGGGAAAAGGGAAGGGAAAAGGAGAAATATATATGTATGTGTGTATATATATACCTATGTATATGTATATACTTACATATACATATGTATATATACATAAGTATATATACATATATATACACATTTATGTGCATACACATATATATATGCATATATATATATATATAATATGTATGTATACATGCATATATATATATACTCTATATATACTTATATATACACACATGTATATGCACATATATATACATAAATGCATACATATACATACAGATATAAAATACATATGTATACATATATTATTAACTTAAAGTTAATCAATTAACCCATTCGCCCCGGATTTATATTCTGTCCCCTGTAGTTTTTGGTGAATTTTGTTACATACAGATGGCTCCACATGTGCTCGGCCGGTAAGGAGTCTATCATTCCTTGAATTGGCGGGAATATTAATACCATTGCTATCGATACTGTTATTATTATTATGGATGATATGATTATCAATTTGTCATTAAAATATTTTAGACAATGAAATGATACAAAAAATCCTTTCTTAAAGTGAAAGAAAAGGGTAAACAGGTGAGATAAGTAATTTCTAATAACTGGCTATTCGGTGATTAAGAACTTGTAGAGCCATCAATGTGTAAATACAATAAATAAACGTGTATTACAGTGGGCATGGCATGTATTCTTGCCACATGGGTCGAATGGGTTGATACATCATTAGTAAAAATGCTACTGTTGGCTACGGCACTAGGCAGTTCCTGCAGTAGCGTTCGTCGCCCCTTCCTCCCACCCCTCACCGTCTTGCTCACTGCCTTGACTTCCTGGGGGTTTGCCTCGGCCACTCCTCCGCTGCCATAGGCCTGGGCAAGATCTCTCTGCCATTTTTGCTGTTAATTGGTTGGTAGTTTCTTTGTTAGGTTTAGGGCGATATATTACCTTTTAGTAATATATCGCATAGGTAGGATTTTCTTGTTTGTGTGTTTTGTGTATTTTGGTTTGTTTTGGAGAAGGTATAAATAAAAATAAATTGTAATTAAATGACGACGTATTTTCCAAATCTTTGACAATTAATAAATGCTAGTTAATAATAAATGACTGATAACTGATAATGAAAGAGGAATTTGATACATTTACTATAAAAAGCCTTAAAATCAAATAATAAAAGTGCTTTATAAATGAGTGATAATACATTGAGACATGATAAATTAATTAATGAATTAACGTATTTAATGACAATAAGGTAGTGACGTTAATGAGTATCGTAATAAAGAATGAAGAATGAATGACATCAATGAATGAACAAGAAGAAACTTGACAATCACTTGTAGTACTTTAACGCAAGGACAGTTGGTTTTACGTGATATTAGTCATTCAAAATCAGGCTGCATCATTGAATTTTTGTCTATGATGCTGGCAACCGCAGTAGGAGAATTAGAGTTCAGCGGAGCTGCTCTTCCCCTGAATTCTCTTAGTGACATACCAGTCGTAACAATATAAACACACAAACACACAAAAAAACACACAAAAAGAAAAACACACCAAAAGAAAAACACACTAAAAACAAAAACACAAAACACAAAAACACAAACAAACACACAAAAACAAAAACACAAAAACAAAAACACACAAAAACAAAAACACAAAAAAACAAAAACACACAAAAACAAAAACACACAAAAACAAAAACACAAAAACAAAAACACACAAAAACAAAACACACAAAAACAAAACACACAAAAACAAAACACAAAAACAAGACACAAAAACAAGACACACAAAAAACACACAAAAACAAAACACACACAAAAACAAAACACACACAAAAACAAAACACACACAAAAACAAAACACGCACAAAAACACACAAACACAAAAACACACACACGCAACAAACACATAAAAAAACATACAAACACACAAACACACGCACGCACACAAACATACAAACACAAACACACACACGCACACAAACACACACACATACACACACAAAAAAAAAAACACAAACACACGCACGCACACAAACATACAAACACAAACACACACACGCACACAAACACACACACATACACACACACAAAAAAACACACAAATACAAACACACACGAACACAAACACACACACAAATACAAACACACAAACACAAACACACAAACACAAACACACACACAAACACACAAACACACACACACAAACACAAACACACACACACACACACAAACACACACACACAAACACACACACACAGACACACACACATACACACACAGACAAACAAAAGCACACAAAAACACACACAAATCACACACACACACACAAACACATACACACACACATGCACACAAAAACACACAAAAAAAACACACACACACAAAAAAACACACAAAAACACACACACACACAAACACACACACACACAAACACACACACACAAACACACACACACAAACACACACACACACAAAAAAAAACACAAAAACACACACACAAAAACACACACACAAACACACACACAAAAAAAAAAACACACACACACAAAAACACACACAAACACACACACACACACATATATATATATATATATATATATATATATATATATATATAGGAAGAAGAAAACAGCCACAATAGGCCAGTCAAATGGTGATTTATTATGCAAAAAATACGAAGCTAAAGGTGCGCATACATCGAACCAGTTTTTGCATAAAAAATGTAGGAAAGAAAGAAGTGCTGAAACTTCTCATTTATTTATATGTATATGTATATATATGCAAATGTGTGTGTGTATATATATATATGCATATGTATGTAGATATATGCATATCATCATCATAAGGGGGCATACGCATGGCTGCGCTTTGCCGCGTCCAACCTTTGCCTCCACCTCCTGGGGTCCCTCTGAGCAAGCCTCCATGCAGCATTCCTTCCCACTCCCAGCACATCTTGGTAGTTCTGATCGACTTGCTTCAGCCAAGAGTTCCGTGGCCTTCCCCTTGGTCTTCTCTAGCCTGGGTCAACCCTCTCGGAGATGACCCTATGAGCCGGATCTTCCTCAGGAAAACGAGCCACATGCCCATATAGCTGAAGTTGGCACTCTCGTATCAGACTGGTAATAAGTCTTGAATCAGTCGCATGGAGTATCCTCTGATTGGACACATGGTCCCTCCAGGTATACTCCATGATTCTGCGAAGACACTTAGTACCAAAGGAGTCAAGACGGGCCTTCAGAGCACTGTTCAGTGTCCAGGTCTCACACCCATAGAGTAAGACCGGGATCACCAGTGCTC
>NC_061828.1:22592193-22594693 GCF_019202785.1 Penaeus chinensis | reverse complement strand
TTATTTTGGGCTAATTAATATTTATTAATTTTTATTTTTGAATTAATCTTTTCTGTATTTCTAAAGAGATAATATTTGAGTAAAGAATATTCTCGTTAATTAGACAAGAATTCTATGCGAAAAACCCAATTTCTTTTTTTAGTGATTTTAAATGTCAAAAGTGTGCGGGGTCTCAGTTTTACAAGTCGTAGGCCTCACCATTGAACAGATAATCATCGCAAATATTCGACCCAGTATCTGCGCCAGAGCCTCGAGGGTGGAACAGGTAGGGGCACTCCCTGGCGTCCTTGAGGCATGTAAGGCCGTACCCACATTTACCGTACGCGCCCCAAGGTCCACCGCACTCCTCATCCAAACCCTGCAGCA
This sequence comes from Penaeus chinensis, assembly GCF_019202785.1. Classification (NCBI taxonomy): domain Eukaryota; kingdom Metazoa; phylum Arthropoda; class Malacostraca; order Decapoda; family Penaeidae; genus Penaeus; species Penaeus chinensis. The sequence goes on along the minus strand of NC_061828.1, from coordinate 22,594,327 downwards.
AACACACGCCGCGATTTTGGTTTATATATATACATATAATATAATACATTTATATGGTATACATGTGAATTCCTAAAAAAAAAAAAAAAGGATAACAAGAAAGTCGCCCGTTGCGTATTTGTTTAGAAATTATTATTCCATCACTTTTACAAGGAAATCACTGGTGAAACACTGTTCAGGTTACTATACATTTTTTTTCTTAATGGCGACATTCACATTTGATCACATGAGATATAGTGTAACTTATATTGTCTAGAACTTGTTTTTTGTGTACAATACATATAGAAATATAAGTTTATCATGATGATTGTATATGAGTATAATCATTTTGATATATTGAGCAAACGTACCTTAGCGCAGACTTCGCAGCAGTTGCACACATCCCATGTTATCCCGCGGTGGCATTGCCCAATGGCAGGGCACCGGTTGGGGTTACAAGGCCCGCACTGCATTACCTCAGGCCTGGAGACAAGGGGGTGTTTCAGTACAGAACTTGTTAGCTCTCTGGCCTCAGTAAAATATCAAAAGATCAAAAGATATGGATTTCCCTTTCATTATTTTTTATCAAGTTTCTGACTACATTTCGTACAAATAAGTGTGTATATACACGACCGCCAGAATTGTATTGTAACTATGCAGTGACAGCTGTAGTTATTTATCTATGAAAATGTTTCGAGGATTATGTTTCCCTGTACAGCATTCATTTACATCATACGGACTGACATTTTTCTGCTACTCGTCGACAACAATCAAAAGAATTAAATGAAGAAGTTATAATCAACATTTTGTGAATGTGAGTGTGTGCGTGTAAGAGAGAGAGAGAGAGAGAGAGAGAGAGAGAGAGAGAGAGAGAGAGAGAGAGAGAGAGAGAGAGAGAGAGAGAGAGAGAGAGAGAGAGAGAGAGAGAGAGAGAGAGAGAGAGAGAGAGAGAGAGAGAGAAAGAGAGAGAGAGAGAGAGAGAGAGAGAGAGAGAGAGAGAGAGAGAATGAGAGAGAGAGCGAGAAATAGAGAGAGAGAGGGGGGGAGGAGGGAGAGAGAGGGAGAGTGTATATATTTACTGCTTTCTGTGCCATTGCCGATACGGCGTTTGACGAACTGCCTGGCGCCATCCTTCACGTTGTCGAGCCCTGTCCCAGAGGCATCGAAGTGTTTATATTGAAATTGTCAAGGAATGTTTTTCTCGGTCTACCTCGTGCTTGCTTGCCTTCAGTTTTGCCGCGTAGACTAAGGTTTCCAACATGCTTTTATGGATTGCTTGTCCGAGAGATTTGAGTTGTACTCGGATCAATTCTAGAATCTCGCGTTCCTGAGGATCTCGTTGGACACTCGGTCGGTGTAAGGGGTAACATCCTGCGACAGAACCACATTTCTGCGGCCTCTATATTGCCCCGAGTTTCAGCCATCACTGTCCAGGATTCGCAACCATAAAGGAGAGCCAGCCATACAAAGGTTTTAACGAGTCTGATTTTTATTTCATTGGGGGCTTGCGGTCTATTGGGATGTTCCGGAGTTTGGAGAATGTATCTTTTGCTAGGCCAATTCTGCGTATGATTTCCTTCTTGCAACGAGCATCTGAGGTGACAAAAGCTCCTAGATGACTGAAGGAGGAGGCCTGTCGGATTCCTGTTTCTCATTGTTTCAATGGGCAAGTTGTTGGGACCGACTTTGAAACCACCATGCATTTTGTTTTCGTGCTATTAACATGGAGGCCAAGATGTTCGCTGCCTTCCTCAACAACATCAGAAAGCTTTTGGAGGTCATTTATTGATGTGGCCATGAGAGCTGTATCAACTGCATAATGAAGGTTGTTGATCTTGCAACTATTGATAACGATTCCTTTCTGATGATCCTCAGTCTCCCGGAGGATAACTTCTGGATATAAATTAAAGTCAGGTGACATCATATAACTTTGTGAGATATCTCGCTTGATGGGGAACCAGTTAGTTGTTCTATCGGATATGCGGACAACTACAAGCTGATCTCTGTTGACTGATTGAATTAGTCTCATATCTTCCATTTGTGAGGATTTTGTACAATTCTAAGAGCCGGACCTTATCAAAAGCTTTTTGATAGTCAAGGAAAATCAGTTAGAAGTTTTGCTGGTGGATGGCTCTCATGACTTAAAATAGCATTC
>NC_061828.1:22559693-22574693 GCF_019202785.1 Penaeus chinensis | reverse complement strand
ATACAACTTCTAGAAGTATCTCAATAAACACCAAGAAAATAAGCTAAACAAAGTGGAAAGCATGATCTTTTTTTCATTACTTCAACATACATGAACGACCTATCCTCAGATCACTATCATTCCTGATACTGGGCAATCATAATTTATCTCCTGCACTTCTACACAGGTGCAGGGAGCAAGTCAAGATATTTATGTATGTCCACTCCAGGTACAGAAGCTATATAATCTTAATGAACACTCAGTCAAAATTGTCTTTTATCTCTATATTAATCATATGCAGTGCCTTTTTTTATTGGAGATCAACAATAGTTACCAAATATAACAAATACAGAATACAAACCAGATATTTTTCAAAATATAAAGTGAAATAGACACTATGGCTAAGACTTGCCCTCAGTAAGTCCACCCCCAAATATTAAAACAGAAAAATACCAACAATCTTACAGTACATAATATGAGACCACCACCAAATATTAACCCACACCAAATTGAGCCACAAGCCAGGCACAGTCAGTCACACTTGTGATAAATTAAAATCACAGGAAACGTGTTCTCCTCAAAGTCTACAATTCTGGCTGCAGCATATATGACTTTTTAAATAAAAACTAAACATTTTTAAAGAACACTAAAAAGAGCCTACTTTGGAAACTGTACCTCTTCAATTAGTATAGACAGCCAAACATGGGAATGATTGTTTATTACAAAATACAGAACAAGCTCAACTGTTCTTGGCATGGATAACTGCCACCCAGGAGAAAGGTATTCAGTGCTTCATGACAAGAATGGATGAAATCCAGAATGAATAAGTAAAGGTGAGGACTGACTGCACTTAAACAAACACATTTGATCATATCAGTTATCTAGATGGATACTGCATGTGAGCTATTCTTTTCCAAAAAAACACACCTAACTGCATTAAAATGATGGAAATATGCTGCTCCACAATTAGAATTTTAAATAGAACTATCATGAAATACTTTAATTCAGTTAACCCAATTAGCATGGGTGGCAAGACTACAATGCCATGCCCACTGTAATAAAGTTCATCTATTGTCATAGATGGCTCTACAAGGAGTCAGCTATTAGTCTTACCTATCTCAACAGTTTACCCTATTCCTTGATTTTTTCAAAGCTTCATTTCTATTATTTTATTATCTTTGATGTTATTAATATTTCAATAACAATTTAATAATTATAATACCAAGAAGAATGGTAACAATGTCAATATTAATAGTAATAGAAAGAAAAACACATTTTTCTGAATATTCAAGGAATGGGGAAATCAGGCATGGTCACTAGGGCCAACTGATAGACTCCTTGGTGGCTGAGCACACATGGAGCCATCTGTATGTAATAAAACTCACAAAGATCTAAAGAGGACAGTACATAAACCTACAGACATTGGATTTAAAAATAAGGAAAGTAACATCTTTATAAAGGCACAAACACATGAACACACTCACACATACATGCACACATATTGTAAAATTTTATATCAACATGCACAATATATTAACATGCCAGGTTATCTTTATAATAAAAAAAATATTATCATATTTATACAAAGTCATATTCTTCTCTTAAATACATAATCTGGGATGAATGTCAAAAATGGTAGCCAAAAATTTTATCTAGGTAAAATAGAGAAGTCTGTCTTCTCTGATATAAAAAGATCAAAAAGATCTTACATAAATGAAAGTAGTGAAATATGTCTAATTTATAACTGAGAATCTTGCTGAATTAATATATTTCCTATGAATATTGTGGGCATCCTATCTTACAATCTCAGGTAAAATAATAAGTATAATTTCAGAAGATAAAAATAAAGAAATACTATTCAAAAGTGTACTAGATTTTGCACCCTTGTACCAAATCTAGATATCACAAAGTTCATCAATATCTAAAGACAGAACACCAAAAAAGTTATGTGTTATATGTGGCCAATTTATTGTTTACTCTTAAAAGAAAGAAAGAAAAAAAACCTTTTATCTATGAGTTTCTCAAACATTCTAAAATGGTTGGTAATACTTCAGTCTCCCTATAAGCCACAACTCCTCCTGCATTGCTCCACTGTAAGCTGGCTTTTGGTGAATCAACATTTGGCTTGTGGTATTTTATCTGAATACTTTTCAACACATCTTCTGAGATATGCTGAAATGCAGAAAAGAAATACCATTAATGCATTGATCAGTGAGGGTAAATCATTATCAATACTGATTGCTTATGAACATCAAATTTGTCCAATTGGCATGCTTAAAGTCAACAAAAAAGTAATTTCTGTTTTGGTATATTTAGAAAAATTCTAATATCTATTACATACATTATCTTCAGCAGAGGTTAATAACTGTCTGTAGACAACTACACCACCTCCTAAGGCTTGCAGCAGACCATGAGGTGCTGCTGTGTCCCACCGGAAAGTTGAACCCTAAAAGAGAAGCAAAGATATTTTGTATCAGATGTGTGTTCACTAAAATTTCATATATGAAGCAGTTTACCAAAGAAAATCCCAAAGCATAAAACTTACTTTGGAGCAAACATATGCCACCACTTGACCAAGTGCAACAACAAGAAGCTTGTATCCAGCGCCAGAAGCATAAACAATGTCAAACTTCTTTCCAAGCATTTCCTGCACTTTTACATCTTCACTTGATGACATCACTATTATTGGACGAGGAGCATCAGAGGCAAGTTTATGGATTTGCATATTATGGACTTTGACATCATTATAACTGACACTCCAGTAGATTTGTCCACGCCAACTGAAAAGCAGCAAAACAAGATTTCAGCATTTGAAGGTCAAAATATTAAATACCCTCATATCACTCTATACATATTAGGCTATCTTAATTAATATACAATATCATGACTTTCAAGAAAAAAAATATCATAATACTACAACACATGGAGCACATGAAGTATAAGTAGTCATGAAAATAAAATCATTAATCATATCAATCAAGAGTAAATATTTGTTAAGGAATATAAAGTGTAGAAAACTGTAGCAAATTTAAACAACTAGTTATGCTCAGACCACAACATTTAATTTTGAAAGGATGTATTATTTTCTTAAAAAAGAAGGATACATACCTTTGGTTTTCTTCATCATACACAGCAAAGGGATGATTAACAACCCCTCCTATTATTTCACCAGTAAAGCGGTCATAAAAACCAATGAGGATAGTCACACTTGGAAGTCCACTGCTGTATATGCTTCCATTCAGCTTTCCAATTTCTCCTCTAACATATTCGCCAGTGGAATCTGAAATAAAACTGGTTTCATATATCAGCTTAATATTTCACCACCTTTACTTTTTATCCCCTTGATGATCCTTAAATCAGTTTAATAACTCATGCTGTTTTGAAATTAATTATTTAAATAGTGTTAGGTAATGCAGTATACTTGATTATAATTTCAAATATTCAATAACTGGTTCATACACACATAGTTGTAGATATCTCACAATAAAAATATCTTGATAAGAAAATCCAATTACTTTAAGATGTCAGCATCAAAATAGACTCATATGTCAGCAAAATACCCCTCCCCAAAAAGAGATATACACTGTCTTTCTCTTTTTCAAACAGACTGACTTTTGATGGATGGAAAAAGCAACACCATGCCCTTTACAGACTATCAAAAATATGCAAAGAAAACTGCTTGCCTCTGCTTACTTACCTCTGAGCAACTAGCAATTCAAAAAGTAAGACATGGGTTATTTTAGCCCTATGACTATGAAATACCCTGAAAAAGGTTATCAAGGTTTATAATGAATCATGAGGCTGTCACTGGCCCAATATTCTAAACGAGAGAGGAGACAATTCTTCAAGTTCAATAGAAGTCTCCATAGACCAAAAGTTCCTCTAAACCAGTCTTATGGAGGAAGTATTGGTAGATGCAGGACTAATCCTGCATCTAATGGATTAACAAAATCCAACAAAGGGATTGACCAGGTCACCACAATCAAAAGTTTAATAATATAGAACAAAGACTGTATTTGCCCCTGCTTCTAGAAAGTACTCTATGTTCAATGGTCCTAATGCATAGATGAAACATTATAGTACCTATCTATCATACATGCCACACATTTTGTATGTAATAAATTCACAACTCTGTATCTTTTTGTAGTAAGATGAATGTTCTTAAAGTCTGGTAATATTCATATAAACTTTTCTGTTTTATATTTCTATTCATTGAAAGTATCCCACACTGTATTAAACCGGAATATTTTCATATCTACATAACTGTTAGTAATATGACTATCAACTTACCAATAGGATCAATCCATATACCCAAGTTATCCAGAGGTATTTTCGGTATCTTGGCAGCTAATGTTGAGTCAGGTTTTACAATAATAGATGTATGAACAACAGCTGCCAATAGCTCTGCTGCTTCTTTGTTGCCATCTAAAACCTGCAATTAATTAAAACTACAAAAATCTTTATCAATTAATAATAAAAATAAAGTAATGAAAGGTTTACAAACACTTTCTCTAGAGCTTTTACTCTTGCCAATCCTGTCACATTGGCCTAACATTCTACATGCTGTAATAGGCATACTTACAAGCAAAAAATGTAATATAGGTATGCCAAGTTCTCTGATTCACTTATAAGAATTTAAGGATTTTTACGCTATTCTTTTAAGCTAAGGAAAAGAATATCCTTATATAACTACATGATCATATTCATATTCTCACCTTCTCAAGAAGTGTAGCTGTTTCTTCTTTTGTTGCACAAATCTGGACAATAACCCGTTCCCCAAGAGTATTTGTAAATTCAGCACTCTCTTCCCCTTGTACATGTTCTCCAAGTGATGGAATCTGTATTATAAAGCAAAATTACAATCTGTTTTTAAAAAAACACATTTATTTGAAAATTACACTATAACAATGATATGAAAAATTTTGTAGAGAAAAAACCTTTGAGCAAATAATAATCTAAAAATCAACTAATAATTTCTTCTTGCTTGAATATTCCAACAATTCAAATTTACACTCTATCCCAGTTTAAATGTGAATTTTAAAGTAGATATTGTTGTAGACTCATATTTAGTTTGCCTAAATAAACCCAAGAAAGCCAGACACAACAAACACATTCTGTGGATTCCTTTGCTAAGTGGTATGAAGAGTAGATAACACACCTTGTACTCAAAATAACTAAAAGTCAATTTAAGCAAAAGCAAAGGAAACTGAGACCTTTGTGTCTAATCCAAAAGTAGGAAATTGGGATGTAATATATATATAAGGAATTTGATTTTTTTTCATTTTTCTTACTATTTTTCTTTATATAGAACTGAGTGTTTTTTGTACTTCCTTTCACAAAAATATGAAATTAAAACATAAATCTAAAATTTTTAAAGTATTTTCAAACAACCAGCCTCCCACTATTTTGCAAAATACCATTTTCACTTTGAAGTACTCTATATTAACCAACCATTTGTGTAACATGATGCCTGAGAGCTTCTTGGATAAGCACATCGGCCAGGGTCTTAAAGTCTTGAGCAAACCTTTGATTTTTCTCGTTTTCTCCTTTTTCCTCTACTAACAGAGAAAAAAGCTTTGGCTCTCTCCGTATTGTCCGTGCAATTTCACCAGCTTTCTCAGAGAAGCTAAAAAGGGTTTCAATGAGCTCCATCTTGCCCTATAAGTAAAAAGAAAAATTATGTATAATGAGCAAATAATGACATATTGTACTGATCACACTAAACCAAATTGTCACTCCCAAAAACCATTCCACTCATGAAGTGTATTACGAATACAGTATCATTCAACATGAATTATATATGAAAGGCTGAAAAAAAAGGGAATAAAAAGATACTCATATCTTATCACCACAAACCTGATAAATAACAAATGCTGTAGGTTCAGTTTGTCACCATTAAAGCCCTTTGCTGGAGTGTGATCACAAAGAAGCCTTCTAAGTTGACTTTTCTGACAGACTGCCAGCTAGTATTTGATGTGGTATTATGCTTATGTAAATCACATAATAATCAATATTTCAAATTATGTCTGTCAAATGTTTTGTCTTATATCCCATAATTTCTGTTCCTTGTAGCCTACAATTTATACTTCATAACTAAGAAAGTCTTAATGGCAATACTGCAGTTTTCTTTTACAATTCAGATATGCTAATGCACAGACTCCACTCTTGGTCCTATACATTTTTTTATTTTTATCAGTATGGACTTTTTATATCAAAAGATTACACTGAACATATCTACTCCATAAAGATATATATCTGGAAAATTCTTATGGTACTCACTAACCTTTAAAACTGAATTCTAAAAAAATAATGATAATAAATTACTTATGATTCTAGTCTCTGAAACAATAAATTATAATATATGACTTATTACTCTGGTCTCTGGAATTAAATAAATGATAATAAATGACTTATGAGTCTGGTCTATGGAACTATTTTATTTAGTTAACTGTCAATTAACATTTTCTAAATTGCTCAAGCTGTCAATGCTGATACAATAACTGAAGATAATGGGAACTTACTCCCATAGTCAATCACTTTCTCACTAGCTTTCCAAACACAAACATCTGCCAGCTACACATTTGTGTGAAAGACACTGCATGAAAGTTTCCAGATGTGACAAGCAATTATGTTGAAACAAATCAACTCTGAGCCAACTTTCCCCTAAACACAATAAGTACAACAAAGTAAACCACTTATAACTAACAAAGGTTTTCAGTAATCAAATGAGGTATATATTTAGAAGAGAGCTTCTTATGCTGGGGTCCATGGACCCCTTGTGAGTCCAGAGATGGGTTTCAGGGGTCCTGATGACCAGATCAAAATTAGCATTTTGTGTCCCATATATGTATGAGAAATCAAATCTCAGTAAATAAAGTACATTATGCACATTACATGCAAACTTGAGTTTAAGTGAATATTTCTGGAGAAGGGGATACATAGCTTTCATCAGATTCTTAAATGGTCCACTGATCTAGAACAGGCAGTAAGTGGTGCCTTGTTCTCTACAGGTTGTTTTGAGGTAAAGGCCAACAAACCTTTACCATAGTCTATATATTCTAGCAAGACAGATTTTGTCTGGTACCTTATCTGAAGATGAACTGTCAGCAAGGTCTATAAACTGTCACAGGGACTCAAAAACAAATATTCCATAGTCCCACAAAACAAACAAATACACAGTCATGGTAAACCTTCCACATCATGGGCATGGTAGTAAGAAATTATGTTAATCCTTTTATAGTATTGGAGTATATATTTCTTATAATTTTCTTAATCATACCATGGTTATATATTTTGTTATTACTGTTACTCATGTATATTGTAATTAAGATGTATAGATATAAATGATCTTTATAACAGGGCATAAACAAGCATTAAATTTAAAATGCTGTGAGAGGCTAGTAAAACAACCCTATTCAGCATAAAACTCGTATATAAGAGCAAGAGAAAATTTGCTCATTCTCCCTCACTCAGTAATAGCCTCACAGATCTCTGTCACTGTAAATAGTGGACTATAGCATATTCATATTTTTCAAAGTGGTCGAATATAAGTGTTTCATTATCCGATCCACCAAAATGTATTTATTCCAGGTGCATTTGATACATTCCTGAATGAGAACTAAGTATAAAGAATAAACAAGTAAGAGAGTATCACTTGACTGACATGATCAAAGTACTATTACATGAAAAAGTAACTGCTCCAAATTAATTAAGAAATTAAGATCTATATAAGAATATATAGGAACGGTTACAAAACTCTATCTTGCTAAAATATAAATGGTAGATGTTTATTGACTATTGTCAGTATGGAAAGCACAGAGAGCACAGCATTGTGTAATGCATAAATCCATGGACTGATAAGAAATTGAAGATTAACATCAATCGTGCAGATAATTTTTCATACCTAACAGCATTATCATATGCATTCTTTATGCTTGTTATACAGTATAGCTTTGCATTTGACATGTTTGCATTTGGTGATATTGCATTTAGCAACTTTGATGGGTGATTTGCTGTCACCTCATGACAAGTAATCACAGTAATAACAGAAGCCTAGAGATGAATCATCATGTCATGAGTTAATGTCTTGACTGATAAAATCAGGTCACACACACTTACTAAAGTCAGATGATCACCCAGGCATAAAGTAGTGCATACTAATGTATACCTGGCCTTGTTTGCCTTTATCAAAAACTTTACCCACAGTTACTGGGCTATCAAACTATTAGCCAGTATCACATCTTGTGATATTTCATAGATGATGGCCACATCATCCCCACAATTCCATTTGATGTATACCAGGAGGGGAAGGGGATTACTAACAGATGTTATGAACATTGGCAAACATCGAAATGCAAAGATAAAACATGGTATCACATAAAAAGATGAGATGGCTCAGTCTGAGAACCACTGAGGTGTGCAGGGGCATAACTGATCTCAGGAGATACTCTCCCTCTTATCATCCTTAAATAAATTATGAATATTAAAGAAACTTCTATTGTTCTTCTTTAAGGTGCAGTTCAACTGGCTTTCTTTATGGGTGGGCCCCAACCCATCTCCAGCTGCCCTGCAAGACGTAGTGTTTCAATTGCGGAAATAGCCTCCATGCCAGCCCAGACATACCTAAAGATTGACTACACGGTAGCACGGAGCACAAACACAGTTTCCCACTTTGTGAAGAATGAGGAAAGAATACCAAAGTGATCATGGGTTAAGGTATGGAAAAAAAGAAAAGACCTATAATTATGCTAGTGAAGGAACAGGCAATGGAGGACGGTCACAGGTTATACAAATTTCGAACATGAAGGTGTCTTTATTATGCTTGTTGCATCTTATGAAACCTCAAATTGAGAAGAAGGATACTCGGCTGTGAAGGGTTATTCCTGTAGACCATCACTTGGCATTAATACTTTGGTATCTTACAAGAGGTTAGTGTTAACCCAATGCTGCCAGGGAAATGAACAGAAAATGGGGAAAATGCTGTACCTATTTTCTATATTTTTTGTGAAATGTCTGCCCATAGATGGTTCTGCTAGTGCTTAGCCATAAAGGAGTCAATTAGTAGACCTTGTGATCGTACCTGATTTGAAATGGCGGGAAAAACGTGTTTTTTACTAGTGCTATGAATACTGATGGTGTTAGTCTTATTATAAACATTATAATTATTATAATGTTTTTTAACATTAGCAACAGCAAAATAAGATAACGTAAAATATTTCGTAAATCAAAGAAAAGGGTAAACGGTCGAGACAGGCAGTACTCATAACTGGCTCATTGGTGACTTAGTACAAGTGTAGCCATCTATGTGTAAAAACAATCAAACAAGTACTCACAGTGGGCATTCCACGTGCGTACATGGGATACCCATCGGCATTGGGTTAAATAACATATTAGTTCTCATCTTTCATGCATGATTTTGCTGGTGTCCTTTTGTTGTTTATGTGATGTCTAATTATTTGTAAAGAAAATCAGATTAAGATTTAGTTATTTGCATATCTCAAGAATATTGATATTTCTATAAGAGATAATAATAATACTGGTAGGTACAATCAACAGCAATTAGCACAATGTGCAGTGAAACAAGTTTCAGGAATGCTAAATTTGCTTGTTCTTGTGATTAAAATAAGTCCCCTCTTTACAGTAAAATTTTTCAATTGATTATTTTCCTGTGTGTAAAAGTTCTTTTTGTTCCAGATACTGCGGCAGGAGAATGGCTCTGGATCATTAGAAAAAATTGTAGCAGAAAGCTATATTGACTTTATTTTTATTTGTTGTAGCTATATCATTGACATTTTTAGAGTTTTGCTCATTGTTATTATAAAGTTATGGTTGTATTTATAATTTAATATTTTGTAATGTATTGTTTATTTTCAAGTTTCTAATATTATTTCTAATATTATCTTATTATAGTTATAAGGTTGTTGCTAATTTCATAATTTTTTAAATATTGTAGTTTGCATTTTTTAGTTATTGGTAGTAATTGATTTTTTCCTCTTAAATTCACATATTTTTGTTACATTTGTAAATTTGATCATCATTAAATAAAACAAGAGGAAAATGTCTTTCTTGAACTACATACTCCTTTAACATAGATTAACTTGAATAAAAAATAAGTGCAAATGTTTGTTACCCAAGTAAATACTCATATTTTTATGTAAAAAATGACCACCATAAATGCACCATATGGCACTGAAACTATTAATACACACACGCACACGCACACGCACACGCACACGCACACGCACACGCACACGCACACGCACACACATATATATATATATATATACATATGTGGGTTTGTACATATACATGTATACATGTACATAAACACATATGTGTAGATATAAATATATGTAGATGAAATATATATGTGCATATGTATCTATAAACACATACATATTTATATATACATATTCGCTCACACCGACGAGCCTCGACGCAAGATGATTATCCTAAAAAACAAAAGAGTGTCTTCTTCTGTTTGCTTTGTTTTGTACAATAAATCATTTTCTAATAACTGATACAAGTAATACAGATAATACTACAAATCTTCCATGAGCTTATAGAAATATCAATATTTTTGAGACATGCCAATAACTAAATCTTAATCTGATTTTATTTACAAATAATTAGACATCACATCAACAAAAAGACACCAGCAAAATCATAAAGATATTCATAATTATTATAAAGAGATTACAGACAATAATTTTTATTTGCATCCTAGAAAAGCCCATGAATTTTTCTAGGAAAGAACACTTTAGGTCTGGTTATCGCGGGCTCCCCTCAGCCCCCAGATTTTGCACCAAAGTGCTACAATTTGGCCCAGATAACCAGGCATACAGCTAGAAATGAGTGTACACAAGGCCAGCTGAACTGCCCCTTTAGTTTACATAAGGGTATCTGAGAGCAATACATGCAAAATTGTATGGAACTTCTGTGCTTGCAGAACCAATATCATTTTCTTCATCTTAGTTAGGTTATACGATCATCAAGTGACACAGACTCTGCAATACTGTGAATAACAACGCACACAGCCATAAAGTAGTGTTAAGTACCTATGTGATACCACTAACCTTGCAATCAATATTCGCTTACCACTGTATCCATCCCCTTCAATTCTGCTAAACAGGATCTTGCCTTCCACTTGAAATGAATTATTTATACATGCACGGACTACAGCATCATATTTAACAATGCAATGCATGTTTTTAACTCTTTCACTGACAATGCAATTCATATTTACCTCTAACCACTGCTACATACACTTTTGCAGATATCCTCAGCGCCTGTCGGAAGCTAACTAAGCCGTAAAATAAAATTTTCCTCCAGCCTTCCGCGAATCCGGGAGCGAGACTTTGGCGCTGACGAAGGGCGATTTGTTTGTTGTTCTTCCTCCGCCGCAGACGATCAGCTGAGTGCAACCAAAATAAAATACTAAAATCGCGACAGTTAAGTTCCACTTCATATCTATTTAAAATTTATTTATTACAGAAAAACTACATTAACTTATTACAATAAGAATTATCTTGATGAATTTTAAATCCATACGTATTTACCGACAGCTGTTGGCGGACGGCAGCTTACCGCCCGTGTGATTGGTCCGTTTGAGGCATTTAAAAAGGTCGCTGGCGGGTTTAACGTGTGCCTTCTTGTTGCAAGTTTGAATGCTGCGGCTTCGCTCTTGGGTTTAAAAGCTATAGGCCTTGATATACGCTACGGCCAATGCTGTAAGTATTCCAGGTTTGTTTGTAGAGGTGTTGTTAAAGATACTGTCATATTATACTGAAAATGATATATTTGATCTAACATATAAGACAAATATCGCTGGCAGTCAGTCAGTGGCTGTGTCATACGAAATCACAAAATTATAAGTGGTCTTTGTGTTAAACAAGTACTCTTAATCATGTTGCATATGATTTAATGGAAGTGTGAATAGTATGACTGTCACATGAACATACACATCACCTGCAAATATCTGTTCACAAAATAAGACGATTGACAAAGAAAAGGGTTTTCCCACGTTTAATGAGATAAAGAGAAGGAACAGATTTAATTTGCTTTAGCAGCCAGTGTAGTAATCATTCGTTGAAATTCTTAGTTATTTCAATTATTTTAGCGGTTAGCCCAGCTTATAGGTCTTCACATGAAAAAAGTGTGCTGGAAGATTGAAAATGACCATTAGGATTTCATTAAAAAAAAAAAAAAAAGGTATGTAATTGTTATCTTGACAAAGACGGACATTTTTCATCTATGGCAAAAGGTGTACAAATTGAGAATAAAGGTATGTGATGCAGTAGAGAATGTAATAAAAAAAAAATACATTGCTCCATACTTTTTAGCCAAAAGTAAACCATGGATAATTGTTAACAAAGTGACTACACTATTTTTAGACTGTCCCTATTACTTTATCCAACAGCCATGGGGACACGAGAATTTACAACAAATGTACTAACCAGAAGGCTTTACCCCTTAACCCCCACCCAGTCGTAGTGGGCAGTATATTCATGAACTGTTTTCTTTAGTTTAGATATCATTCTTTGCCTACCCAGGTTATTCCATATATCACTTAGTAGCTTTTTCTCTCTTTATGTCATAAACTTACATTAGTACTCTCTATTTGTTTGTTTATAATTCATTTCTCTCTCTCTCTCTCTCTCTCTCTCTCTCTGTCTGTATGCATACATGTGCATTTATTTGAATATGTGTGTGTGTGTGTGTATACATACATACATACATATACACAGTACATATAAACATATGCTAGGGCTTCCCTCTGGAGATGGTAACTATTACTATGGCCTGACCACAAATAGGTGAAGTCAACTTTAGTGCTTATACTGCTGCCAGGTCTTCTCAACTCTGAGAGGGCAGTTGCATTCAACTTTAGCTATTTCAATTGTCTTGATATTAGTAGCAAAGAAGGGTGTACCCTGCCCCCACTGAGACAATCTGAGCTTTATCCTCAGACAGTCCTTCCAGGGTGAGGGCCACTATTGTCATCCTTCTCTGGATTGCCCCAAATAGGCTGGGCAGCAGGCTACAGGGTTCTTTGTCTGCATGCAGGGTTCCCAGAGACTGCCCCACAAGACAGACACTGGGTTGACACCTGGATCTTATGCAGAACTGTATTCACCTGCTACTGAACCAAAGCCTTCTGGTTAGGGAGTTAATAGTTCACCATACAATTTTGCTGTGGTGCAAGAAAAGCTAGCCCTTACCTTATGATATTCAGGTTTCTGTCTTTCCCAGCAGTCCTCCATTAGTTTAATTGGTGATACATATTTTGAATTATTATAGAAAAAAGTACTGGCAATGAGTTGTACATTTCTCAGCTTGTAAACTGTTCTAAGACCATTTTCTTTTCAGAGAACGCAAACACTTTTGTAGTAGACATGAGCCGGGCAATAGATCGATTGTCCTATCTACATGCCAGTGACTATGAGTGAGTTAATATTTCTTATTTTCTATTTGAATATTGTTTTAAGTTTTCTCTTAATTTTTTTTCATAACTCTTTAGAATCTCAAACACTCTCCAGAGTCTTCTTTCCTCATGTTGTAGGATATTTATGTAGACCTTGTTACTCCTTACTGATCAGTTTTCATATTTCATTTGTGATGCTGGATAATCCTATGCTAGCTTTCATGATTATATACATCTTCACTTCTTTTGCATAAAGGACATCCCATAGGCCACAAATTTATCGATAGGTTTCAGTAATTTTATTAATTAGTGACAACTATGTCAGAAGAAATTTTGAATAGAATTTGATGATCTCTCAGCTTTGTGGTGTTTCCCTTGTGTTGTATGTTTTTCCCTAAACTGTTTTCTACCCCTACTTGGTCACTTTCCCTTACAATTTATATAAGAAAACACAATTAATAATTCCTATATATATTTTTATATTTGTTTTATTTGAAGAGGCAAGTTTCTTATTTCATTACATGGTCATGTTTCAATTGCAGATTTGCACCAGACTTGGCAAGTACATTTGATCCATGTAAGAATCTGAATGATGTCTTCCAGTCCATCCCCATTGAAGAGGTTGATGTGGAGAATCTCAAAGTTTACCTGAGAGTAAGGCCAAGTCTGCCTGATGAACAACAAGTAAATGAGGTATGAAAGCTTTTATTTGTCTATCCCTGCCCTCTGCTCTCTCTCCCTCACCCCTCTCTCTCTCTCTCTCTCTCTCTCTCTCTCTCTCTCTCTCTCTCTCTCTCTGTCTCTCTCTCTCTCTCTCTCTCTCTCTCTCTCTCTCTCTCTCTCTCTCTCTCTCCCTCTCTCTCTCTCTCTCTCTCTCTCTCTCTCCCCTCTCTCTCTCTCCCCTCTCTCTCTCTCTCTCTCTCTCTCTCTCTCTCTCTCTCTCTCTCTCTCTCTCTCTCTCTCTCTCTCTCCCCTCTCTCTCTCTCTCTCTCTCTCTCCCCTCTCTCTCTCTCTCTCTCTCTCTCTCTCTCTCTCTCTCTCTCTCTCTCTCTCTCTCTCTCTCTCTCTCTCTCTCTCTCTCTCTCTCTCTCTCTCTCTCTCTCTCTCTCTCTCTCTCTCTCTCTCTCTCTCTCTCTCTCTCTCTCTCTCTCTCTCTCTCTCTCTCTCTCTCTCTCTCTCTCTCTCTCTCTCTCTCTCTCTCCCCCCCCCCCCCCCTCTCTCTTTCCCTCCCATCCCTCCCTCCCTCCAAATTTTACTAGGATTTCCAGCTACTCAGGGAAGGGAGAAAGTCTGGGTTATCAGTTTTGGAATATCAATCTCTCTTGAATTCAACTAGGATTGGGCTTGATTGAAAGGTTTACAGAGCCATGTATTGCTCAAGGCTGATCTAGAGTATAATTTTTCCCTTTTTTCAGGATACACAGGTTGATATTTTGGATAACCACAGCATCATCCTTACAGCTCCTGCTTCCTCAAACACTTTCAAGAATAGCACAAATGGCATTACAAAACTCAGTCAAAAGTAAGTAAGATTATAGTAGAGAAAAAGACATTTAGAAACATTAACCCAATGCCACCAGGGATGACATGTATACACC
>NC_061828.1:22517193-22554693 GCF_019202785.1 Penaeus chinensis | reverse complement strand
GTGAGGATTAGCACAATTGCACACTGTTGAAGCCCAAAGTAAAAGCATTTTCTCATCTTCCCTATGTTTTCGTGTGATGTTCACAATTTTTATAATACTGTACAAAGAGTTTTGGGAGGCCACACAAAATATAGATTACTTACATGTCAGTCTATCATGCCAAACTCCAGGTGAGTATAAGGGAGATGGGTAGGGCTACCATGTAATCATTTCACTCTACGCAAGTACATCCAGATACTGGATAACAGGTATTGTATGTATTGTATTGCAAGGGTTACTTTATTCCTGCATCATGAAAAGGGATAAAGACCAGTTACACAGAATTTTATCATGCATGTCATAATTATTTCACATCATATATACAGTAGACAGAACTAAGTAATATGAAATTGCATCTGCATATTCTATTGACAATAGAACAAAGGATTAAGAATAAGTTGTGATTATAAAAATATAATTACAGTTGCTTAACTTATTGGCAGTGGGTGACATCTTCCACAACATATTTCCAGCATCTAGTTACACCTTATCACATCAAGAGTCTACATCCAAAATGTTGAGATGACATCCCCACTAATATATGTCTGTCCTTGCAATACTCTACTCAAAAATTTACTTGGCATTTTGTTGTTAGAGAAATGTTGTTCACAGGCGAAACCAGATACAGAAGGGTAACAAGAAGCGTGAGGTCCCCGTCCCATACCGTGACAGCAAATTGACACGACTATTTCAGAGTTTTTTCCTTGGCCGGGGAAAAGCTGCAATGATTGTGAACATCTCAAAAACTCCTCTTCTTTTTGATGAGACTCTTCAGGTCTTGAAGTTTTCTGCTATTGCAAAACAGGTATGGGTAAAAAATGATAATGTTGTTAAACTAATTACTTTGACAGTATTGAAAACCATCCTACTAATGTTGTCATTGTTTATAATTTTTGTTATATTTCCATACAACAGGTAGCAATCAGCCAAGCTAAGGAATCAGTGTGCCAGGTTAAAATGCCTAAACGCAACAGTCACTTTTCAAAGTTCATTCGCCAGTCCTTCAATAGTTCAGGACGCTTATCTGTTCCTTGGGCAAAAGATGAAGGAGAAGTGACTTTTGGAGAAAGGTAATTTTTATTCTACTGTAAATTTATATTAACTCCCTCATTTTCTTTCTCATCTCAAAAGAAATATCAAATAGTTTCATAAAATTTGAATACAGTAATAATATAATGTGAAGTACACTTTTTCTTCTGTTAAGGATTTTTACACTGACTCTTATCATTTATCTTACTGTCCTTTTTTCCAGTGAAAAGGGAGATGAAGAAGTCATGGAGACAGTCAAAGAAGAGGAGGAGGAAGAGGATGAAAGATATGAGGTAGGATGATAAGCATACATAATGCAACAGTAGAACATTAACTGCATCATCACCTCTTGCATTACTTACTGGTATCTTAGGAAGCATATGTAGGTATAAGATATTAGTAATCTAAGGGGATGTATTGGCACTGAATACATGTGGTAAACTTAAAAACTATGTGACAATGACAGGGCTATAACTAGCAAGGCAACAACCATTATACTGTAAATCAGGACTGCATTTTTTAATGTGAAGTGGATGAGTGGTTGTGGAAAAAAGATACTCTTGTATATGATCTAGTAATTTCCTCATCTTTAACTGACCTAGTAATTCATATCACTTGAAAACCATCAGCACAGCAGCCTTAGTGTGAGATTCAACCTGCAGCTTGACTTGGTGAAAGTGAAAATATTGTTAAGGTGTTAATGCATATATAAAATAGATATCAAAGTAATTAATATTAATATTACAGGCCCTGGTACAACTCATTTCTAGTTTAAAGGATGAATTGATGAAAGAACATAAAGAAAAGGTGGAAATGGAAGAGCGTATAAGAGAGGAACTTTGTGCAGAGTTTTCCCACCAGCTGGTAGAGATTGAAAACAATTGGAGGTAAGACTTTCTGTTTTTCTTAGTCCCTATATATTGATATATATTTATATACATACATACATGTAAATCAAAGAAATGGACAAACATGTCAGGATTTCATATATATCAATAGGGGTTTTGAAAATATCTAAACCATCATCAGGGCTGTAACAATAAACCAAATTAAAAAAGAGGAGGCAGTTAGACAATAGAATAAGTGGTTCAGATTTTATATTTGGGTAAATATTGATGAGTAAAATATAATATTAGCAATATAACCAAAACATGGAACATAAACATAATATAAACAATTACATGTTCATAATGTAAACATGCATAGACATCATAAACTATATACAGAGTGTGAAATATACAAAAGAAGTTCAGAATATATATATGTATGTATGCATACACATACAGACTATCATTCAATCAATTATACAGACATATATTCATAGATTTAATACAGCAACAATAGAAAGTGAGAAACTGTAAAATTTCTTTTTGCTTCCTCTAGTCAACGCCTGAAGAATCAGCAAGCCCGGTCTGAAGAACTTACTGACTGGAGGATCAATGCTCTGATGAAATCTGCCAAGAAAATTAACAGTCGAAAGCGTGTTCGCCCTGAAGATGACCCAGATGAGGAGTATGTGTCGTCAATATTTCTCCATCGGGAGGAACAAAAAGTCCAAGTCAGTAGTAGAGTGCAATTTTTCCATTTATATGTTGTAGCAGTTTAGATATATGATTTGGAATTTGTTATATATTTTATATCTAAACAACAATCATCAAATGGTAGTGTTTAGTACACTCATTTCCATCAAATGTTCATGCAGTAATATACAAATCACTTCAATGGATAACCCAGTTATATGGAATACCATGCGATTTTCCTGTGATGAGATCTCATTATATATTATGAATTGAAAAATAGTAAACCAGATTATGCCTATAAATGTGAGCAGTGAGTCTTGTTTATTGTACAAAATCCAAAGAGTAAGCTCTGTGACATTTCCATCTTATGTAGAAGCTTCTTCTGTAATTGGTTTTAATAGTTTCTACTGTGAATAATGAAGCTAGAAGAGAAAACATTAAGCTCAACAATGTTTCTTCTAATTATTATTTTTGTTTAGAAATCATACCTGATACTTTTTTTATGTATGTGATTGTAGGAACAAGCAACATATATAAAAGAGTTAGAAACTGAGAAAAAACTCATGGCAGATGAAGTTGAGGCATTGAAGATATCACAAAAGAAAACAAGTGAATTGCTGACAAGATCCCAAGAGGAGAACTCCAGGTTAACATTCCAGCTTGCACAGCTTACTGCCAGCTTTGACAAAGTCCATAAAGAATTGGTAAGTTGGAATGTAGATGTTTCGTGGTTTTAATGTATATTGAGATAGCTAGGTAGATGGTATGTATGACTGCATTGTATTGAAAGCTGAATTATGAAAGCTCAAGGCTTACTTAGGTAAAGAAAGGTATGATAGAAAATTTGTACAAGGAGGATAAATCATATAGATATTCAAGTACAAAATACAGTAAAAAGAAGTATTATTAGTAAGACCAGCAAACGAGGGAGAAAGAATCAAGAAAGAAGAGAATATAAAAATATTAGATTTCAGATTAGGAAGACAAGCATTCGTAGCTTCTGTTTAAGAATTGACTAAACTTTACAATTTCAGGAAACTACACAGAAATTGAGCATGTCCATCACTACAGAGAATTTAGTCTTAGAAGAACTGAAGCGAAGAGTTGAGGAAAGCAAGACATTGATAACTGATCAGGATGAAGAAATTAAGGTAATTTTTTCTTCTTCTTCTTCTTCTTCTTCTTCTTCTTTTTTCTTTCATTCTTTCTTTCTTTCTTTCTTTCTTTCTTTCTATTATCTGTATTATAGGAATATTGTTCCTTGATCATGAAACACATTTTGGAAGTATACACTTGTGGGTTATTGTATGCATAAGTGTATAATTTTTTCCTTCTTCTTCTTCTCTTCTCTTCTCTTCTCTTCTCTTCTCTTCTCTTCTCTTCTCTTCTCTTCTCTTCTCTTCTCTTCTCTTCTCTTCTCTTCTCTTCTCTTCTCTTCTCTTCTCTTCTCTTCTCTTCTCTTCTCTTCTCTTCTCTTCTCTTCTCTTCTCTTCTCTCTCTCTCTCTCTCTCTCTTCTCTCTCTCTTCTCTTCTCTTCTCTTCTCTTCTCTTCTCTTCTCTTCTCTCTCTCCTCTTCTCTTCTCTTCTCTTCTCTTCTTCTTTATCTTCTCTTCTTCTTTATCTTCTTTCTTTTCTCCAGATATTGCTTTCTTTTTAGAATTTTATCCCTTTTTCTTCTTCTTTCTTTCTCTCTTTCTTTCTTTCTTTTCTTTTTATTTATGTGTTTGTGATTTTTTTTTTTTTTCTCTCTCTCTCTCTCTCTCCAGGATTTAAAGGAGATGCTTATTGAATGTGCAGAGGAGTTCACAGCAAAGCAGCAGGAATGTTCCACTCTTGCAAAATCTCTTGATGCAAGTGAAGGCATTATTGCAAAGCAGGTATGTAATAATATTTTCTATTTTCAATCAAGTTACAAGGATTTTCAGTTTTAAAAGTAAAAAGATAAAAAGAAGAAAGGATATTGCAAATTTAAATAAAGATAGAATAATGATAATAATTCAGAATAATTAGTATTGGAAATAGCTGTGAGGCCACAGGATTAACACATGCAACTGGTGACCAGGAGGATTGGTCACCCTGTGTTTGAGTTTGAATCTGGCCCAGGATCCAAGTTTAAGAAGGGCATCCACTCAGAGTAACAATCTCACTGCCAAAAACTATATGCCCTTGAAAGAAGGCACTGTCCTATCACTTGTGATGGAGTTTGTGTTGTAAAACTGAGTCAGTGTTAAAAATATTTAACAGTACATAGCAGATATAATGTATAAAGACATGTTTATTTAAAAAAATAGAAAAGAGTATAGAAAACTTTGAGCCATCATCATCATCATTAATAATGTAAATAATGTGGCATGTCATTTGTTCATAGCTGGTAAGTATCAGTGAGCTGGAGAACCAAATCTTAGAGGCCCGATCCATAGTCAGCCAATATGCTGCACAAGTGGAAGAGAGGGAGCAGCATACAGCAGAGTTAAGAGAACAGCTTGAGGCTTCCCAGGTTGGTATCAAATTTTCACATCAGTAGATGATTTACTGGTATTTACTTATCTTTATTAAGCTGTAGTGTCCCATTATAATTCTGGATAATACTAACACTGAAGTGCCTAATTGTAGATAGAATTCACTCTGGTTAATATTTTTCTGTAATTATAGTACATATATGAACATATACTTGTGAAGCAAGTATATGTTCATATCATACTTATTGTCTTGTTTTTCAGGAAACGGTATAGTTTCTAGAGTTGAAAGGTTTATTAGATATGTGTGCATG
Organism: Penaeus chinensis; assembly: GCF_019202785.1. Lineage (NCBI taxonomy): Eukaryota > Metazoa > Arthropoda > Malacostraca > Decapoda > Penaeidae > Penaeus > Penaeus chinensis. Next base: position 22,549,335 of record NC_061828.1, on the reverse strand, counting down.
TAATAGTAAATTAGTTTTACAGTGCAATTATATAACTAGAAGTGTGTAGTTAACTCCTATGATCCGGATGATATGACTATCACGTCATGAAAAAACTGGCTTGAGGGGCATGCGACATGACCATGCCGTCATGGGGAAATTTGGTTGAGAGACAGGATAATGGGAACTTGCTGTCATGCAGATTTTCAGCTGGAGTTATGGGAATGGCTCACCACAAGTGCACAAAGCTCTTGGAAGATAATTAAACTCCATGGACAATTAGGGAGAAGCTTTTGCATTATTTTCATTGAAATAATGCACAATGTGGTACAATGTGGATTGTACCATCTGTGAGCCATTACTGGAAGAGCGCACACACACACAAAAAAAAAAAATAATAATAAACTGCACACAGAGTAACTGCTCAAGTAAGCCTAATGGTTGTATTTGGGCCCTGTGCAGACAGTGAAGCATCTGGATCCAAAGAGTTAATCTTACTGGGTACTGGACCTTTGAAATGTCTAGTCTAAATAGTATTTTATCCAATCAACGTAGATTTATGTTCTCCCCCCTGTAGTTTTTTTGTGAATGTTGTTACATGCAGATGGCTCCACGTGTGCTCAGCTGGCAAGAAGTCTGACAGTAGCCCTAGTAACCAATCCTGATTTCCCCATTCCTTGAATTGGCAGGAAAATGTGTTTTTCTTTTTAATACAGTTAACATCAATACTATTATTATTATTGTTGATGTTATGATTATTAAATTATTAAAATCTCAATAACATTTAAGACAATGAAATAATGATTTTTTTTTTTTTTTTTTTTTTTTTTTTTTTTTTTTTTTTTTTTTTTTTTTTTTTTTTTTTTCCAAAAGTCAAGGAAAAGGGTAAGCAGGTGAGATAGGTAGGACTAATAACCAACTCCTTGGTGACTAAACATTTGTAGAGCCATCTGTGTGTAAATACAATAAATAAACTTGTATTACATTGGGCATGACATGTATTCTTGCCATACATGGCAATTGGGTTAAACAAAAGCATGCAGGAATGGTAAAAGGTATATTGTGGGCTATATATACTGATCTGTTTGTGTACTGTATATCCCTAGAATGTAGAGCAGCTGCTTGCTGAAATGAAAGATCTACAAGACATTGCTGAAGCTCAAAAGAAAAAAGTGTGGATGCTGGAGAAGGTATGGTATGATAGTTGATTTAGATAATGATTATTATTATTGCTCTGCCACCATTGTTTTATCTTCATTTTGATGTAATCTTTTTTATGGCCCTTTCTTTTTTCTTAATTTTTTCCTGTATGCTTGCAAAGATCCCCACATTGTTACAGTAAGAAGGATCTTGCCACAGACCTAAATCTGAAATCTGATAATACTAGTCTGCTTTCAAAGATTTCACTGTTAGGAGGAGTATTATTTTTCAGTTTTGTTCCTGTTGAAGGATCGACAGTTTGAGTGAAAAAGTCTTTTTACATGCTTCTTGAGCTTCGAACATAGAATAAAACAAAATTGTGGTTTTATGAAGTGATGTTTTTTGGTAGACTACTTCTTACTTTGAAGTTCACGTCAAATTCCCTTCCCTAATTGGTTATGAGGAATAGACCTTATTAGTCATTAATGATATTGCAGGTTTAGTAATGCAATAGCAGTCAGTCTAATGTAAATATGTGTGTGTGGGTGGGTGCGCGCATGCATACATACATACACTCACTCTCACACTCACACACACTCACACACACTCACACTCACACTCACACTCACTCACACTCACACTCACTCACACTCACACTCACTCACACTCACACACACTCACACACACTCACACTCACACTCACACACATACACACTCATACACACTCATACACACTCACACACACACACACACACACACACACACACACACACACACACACACACACACACACACACACACACACACACACACACACACACACACACACACACACACACACACACATACACACATACACACATACACACACACACACACACACACACACACACACACACACACACACACACACACACACACACACACACACACACACATACACACATACACACACATACACATACACACATACACACACACACACACACACACACACACACACACACACACACACACACACACACACACACACACACACACACACACACACACACACACACACACACACACACACACACACACACACACACACACACACACACACACACACACACACACACACACACACACACACACACACACACACACACACACACACACACACACACACACACACACATACACACACATACACACACACATACACACACACACACACACACACACACACACACACACACACACACACACACACACACACACACACACACACACACACACACACACACACACACACACACACACACACACACACACACACACACACACACACACACACACACACACACACACACACACACACACACACACACACACACACACACACACACACACACACACACACACACACACACACACACACTAGAGAGAGAGAGAGAGAGAGAGAGAGAGAGAGAGAGAGAGAGAGAGAGAGAGAGAGAGAGAGAGAGAGAGAGAGAGAGAGAGAGAGAGAGAGAGAGAGAGAGAGAGAGAGAGAGAGAGAGAGAGAGAGAGAGAGAGAGAGAGAGAGAGAGAGAGAGAGAGAGAGAGAGAGAGAGAGAGAGAGAGAGAGAGAGAGAGAGAGAGAGAGAGAGAGAGAGAGAGAGAGAGAGAGAGAGAGAGAGAGAGAGAGAGAGAGAGAGAGAGAGAGAGAGAGAGAGAGAGAGAGAGAGATGTAGAGATACATATACATATAAGATTTGTTTATATTTATATTTATTCATATATTTATATTTATTTATATATATAATATATATATAAATATATATATATTTGTGTGTGTGTGTGTGATGTATGTATGTATGTATGTATGTATGTATATATATATGTATGTATATTTTATTTATTATTATTATTATTATTATTATTATTATTATTATTATTTTATCCCCCCACCCCCTTTCCAGAAATTGTCAGAGAAAGAACGTGAGTTGAATGCAGCTCAGAAGAAAAGGGAGAATGCTGTTCGCCAAAAAGAAAAGATAGAAGAGGATTACCTTAGGTAAACTTTTTTGTGTATGTAGGAGTTACTTTGATATTGAAATTACTGTTCTCCAGTTCTATTTGTTATACTATCCCAACTGAAGAAATGTTTGACTCAACAGAGATAAGAGTAAACTGCTTCTGGAACTTGCTGATCTGAAACGATGTGGACCTCAGAAAACATTGGCTTCAAAAGAAGCTGATGAAGACTTGCAGCTTCACATCAAAATAGCAGAATTGGAAAAACAGAATGAAGAATCAGACAGAGAGAACGATCAGCTAAAGAATCAGTTAACAGAATCAAAGGACTTGTTTGCACACCTGCAGACAGCCAATAGAAATCTTGAAAGCCAGTTTGATACAATACAAAAGGAAAAAGAAAAGCTGAAGGAAACTGTTGATGAGGTAGGGATGATTACTGGTTCTAGTTATTGTCTTGTCCATGAATGTTTTAAAACATTGCAAGAAACTTTAAATCTGTGTATTCTGAATCAGGTCTTTTATTAAATGTAATTAAAATGAATGTCTTGTTTCAGCTGAGCTCCAAACTGGTGCATGTACAAGATGAAAGAGCTGAGGACCAGTTAGATATTTCAGCTCAGAAAGCAACAACTGCTGAAGCTATCAGTCAAGTGCATAATTATCAGAAGGAATTGAAAGAAAAAGATGAGGAAATTAGTCGTTTAAATTGTGAAATTCAGGACTTACAGACACAGTTGAAAAGATTAGAAGAGAAGAGTAATGACAAGGACCTCAAGGAAGACTTCAAAAGGCTTCAGGAACATTCAGATGTTTTGTCCACAGAGCAAAATGAACTGCAAGAAAATGTTCATAAACTGGAAGCAGAAATATCCTCTCAAAAGGAAGAAATAGATCATCTGAGACAGTCCACAGTTCCAAAAGAGGATCTCTTGCAGGTGAAAGAAGAGCTTGCAAACAAATTAGAACAAGTAGACATTCTTAAAAAAGAAAAAGAACAACAACAAAAGGCATTAGATACCATGAAAGAGGAACTTGAAGAGACAAATTGTCTTCTGAAGACTATGGAAGAAGAAAAGCATTCGTCAGTAGAAAATTTTAGAATGGATGTATCAGATAAGAATTCTAGAATTTTTGATTTGGAGAAGGAAATTGAACTCCTGAAATCAGAAACCGAAAATGATATGAAGTATATATCTCAAGTACAAGAACTTAAAACTCAGTTAAAGGATAAGAAGTTGCAAATGGAGGAGATTTTGTTTATTAAGTCACAGGTAGAAGAGGAGGCACAGGTAAAAAACAGCAAGATTGAGGAACAGGATTCTGAAATTTGTAAACTCAGAGCTGAAATTCAGGTTAAGGATGAAGAGAAGAAGACATTCCTTGAGGAGGTACAAGCTGAATTAGATGATCTAAAGAAAGACAAAGAAAGATTACAAGGAACACTAACATCACATCAAAAGGAAACAGTCAAAACTATTGAGCAGATAAACTTAAAGAAGACAGAGTTAATTGAAGAGATTAGTCATCTAAAAATGGCTCTACAGGAAATGGAAAATTGCAAATCCACATTAGAATTGCAGCTCTCTGAACTCCCAGAGCTACAAGGTATGAGTTGCTCTCAGATCATGAGTGATAGCATATTTTTATTTGTTTCACTAATATGATTAGTTGGGCCAGTATTGATTTAGTTCAGTCTTTAATTCTTTGTTTTTTATACTTAAGGTTTGAATTAGTTTGAAATATATTTGAGATACAGATAAGAATTTAAGTATTCATATACAATTACTCTGGCACTGTTTTTTACCATAATTTATATACCTTCTTAATTCCAAAGAAAGAGAAAAGGTATTGAAGATTCGTTTAGAAGAAATGCAACAAGAGAAAATTTTGAATGAGAAGAAATTGTTGGAGCAGGATTCTACAGCATGTAAGGTTAGTTAAATTAATGCTTTGTATTGGAAACCTGAATTTTAATAGATACTCTTTGCTCATTTTTGTGATACTCTGTTACAAGAAAGCAAATTTCACTATTAATACTTATAGGAAAAATTGAAAGAGCAAGAGGAACTTCTAGCATCCCTAACTAAAGGAAATAATGAGCTCAAGGTAAAGCTTTCTGAAATTGAAGGATTCAACAAGACTCTCAATGAACAGCTGAAAGAGAAGGAAGAAGTCATTGTTTCTTTAAATGCAAAGGTATGTGGAAATATTAGAAGTATTTAGAACATATAGACCAGGAGAAGGGTTAGTTCTTCTATCTGGTGTGAAAAAAATAATAATAAAGATTAAACTAGACATAAATTCAAGGACTACATAAAACTGACGTGTGTGTGTGTGTGTGTGTGTGTGTGTGTGTGTGTGTGTGTGTGAAATATATGTATATTCATGTATGTATGTATACTTAGAATGACCAAATATTTTGTGACTGTGAACCCAGTCAAGAATTATCCCATTGGATCCAGGTGACTGGGAATTAGGCTTGCTTGCATGGCAACTCCTGCATGTGACTTGTAGGCCCAGTACATACAAGGGCTTACACTCAGTATCAAGACTCCTTACCATCTCTGCAATACTGTTAACTCTATTTCTCTGTTTTGCTGTTTTGACATTCTCCAAGGTCTCTCTTTGTCATATATTGAACTATATCAAGATGACAATAGACTGCTTCAGTTGAGCAAACACCTCTCCAGGTAGTATATGATATTCAAATTTCTGTAACACTGAGCAGTTGATTTTGGTGGCCAGTAGTAGGTTCTTGCACATGGATATAGTGATCTCCCTGGTAGATGGTGTACTCCACCCTTATTTACCTGTGGAAATAATAGAAAGCCCCTTCCTTAAGGCTAATTGAGTCAATCTCTCCAAAAGCTTTATACATTCTTGGCAAGACATCCCGTCATCCACTACTAAACAATAATATCTTATGATGAGATGTTCCTGTCACCCTGACCCTCAGCCAGAATTTTCCTTGACATGATTTTCCCATCACCCGCCCCTTGGCCAAATTTTCCATGACGAAATGCCCCCAATCACCTGGATCCAATGGGTAAAACTGATCTATCATGGCTATCTGCTGTTTGGAATGTCTATTTTTATAAAGCTTATTTGTGACATAAAAAGTGGTGAAAACATGGTAATAAAATATGCAAATTTTCAGTATAATTTTAAAGTCGAGAACTGCCAGGCAGAATTTTGTTATATTAGTAACTAGGTTTTTTCACTGTATAGTCATATTATGGTGCTCTCAGTTTGTATTCCACATATACTAATAACACAGAAATAAAACTAATGTATAACAGATACTTATATCCGTTTTGCATATTAGGATATTTAACAGACACAGATTACCAATTCTAACCTGGCTTATAGAGGACCTCACTGGTATTAATCCACAAAAGATTCTGAAACCCTTGGTATCTACTTTTGACTATATTTTTTCTAATGCATCACATAACAAAGCTGATTTGGTTTATCTGAATGATTTTCATCTGTACAGACCAAAAAAAATGGGTTCCATTTTTTAAGTAAATTCTGACCTACTAACGGAAAATTTTATTTCGTTATCAGGTTGAATCGTTAGACTACAAGCTGACACTGGCAGAGGAGGAGCTAGAAGCAAAAAGACATGAAGGTTCCAAAGGTTTAGAGGCAGCCAGAGAAAGATATGACATCCTTGAAAAGGTTGGCATTTGATTAAAGTTATAAGAAACTCCTACAGAAAGTGTGGCAATCACAACATTTAGTGAATACTTATTTCTGATGTTTTTTCTACAGACTAATCATATATGAGAAGAAAAGTGTGTGTGTGTGTGTGTGTATATATATATATATATATATATATATATATATATATATATATATATATATATATATATATATATATATATATTTATATATATATATATATATATATATATATATATTTATATATGTGTGTGTGTGTGTGTGTGTGTACATATATATTTAGCTATTTATTTATTTATTTCACAGGAAGTGCGAGCAGTCAGAGAGGCACGTCAGGAGGAGATCACTCAGCACAGAAGCCAGAAAGATTTCCAAGAAAAACAACTGCAGCAGAAGGAGGAAGAAATCAAATCACTGCAACAAGGTCTGTTTACTATGTCTTAAATATAGAGGAGTGCATGATTTGGGTTCCTGCCTCCAACTGGTATGAAGAATATTAGTATTTCTACAGAATGTTTGACAAATCTGTTCAGGCTTGGAAAGAAGGAATCTAAGCAACTAAATAGCAAAGAAAGTGGATTGGTTTAATAGTCACAAAATAAGTAAGCTGAGTTAAGATGTGATACAGAATATAAATTCTATATTTTTTTTTTCTATTTCATTCTTTAAATTACTACAATGCTTTCTATCAATTATTTGGATATAAAATTTTATTTTATATATACACTTTGAATGATTTGATTAAATTTATAATGTTCCTTTACATTTCCTCTGTGTTGAGAGGGATCAGTTCTATAAAAAGAAAAATAATAATAAAAACAAAATAATAATAAATATATAAATAAATGAGAGGCTGCTATGCAGTGCATGTGATAGCAGCCTCTCAGAGAAAAGGGAAATGTTATATTCACTTCATATGCTTATTGTTATATTTTTTGTTACTTACTTTTTTTTTTGAGAGGTCATATGTCTTGTTTATACTTTTAACAGAAATCAAGAAACTTCTCCAGCAGTCCATATCTACCATATCCAACACCAGTCAGATAACCATTCCAGAAACACCGAAAGTTAAGAAGGAATCTGTAGAGGTTGATGAGGACATCCTAGCACTTAAGGAGCAATTCAGGTATGTTTTAATAAGGTCATCATTTAGTGACTGCTTTTGAGGTGTTTAAAATTTGATCAAATGTGTTTGGATATGAAGCATTCTTAATGGTTTGCTTTATAAAGTAAAGAATATTTTGCAGAAAATATATAATTTTGTGTACTAAAACTTTTCAGGCTCAGTGAAGCACAGAAAGATGCCCTGCTTCAGGAAGTTTCAGGCTTGAAAACCCAGTTGGAAAAGTTGTCATTAGCATCAGATGCTTCATTATTCCACTGTCCAACAACTATCGATTCATCAAAACAGGCAAGTTACCTTTTCAGTATTTAGCATTAGCTGGAGATATTTTCCATGGCCAGTCATTAAGATATGTTTACAGACTGCAATATGAAAATTCAGATGAGCATGCTTTATAGAGGTAGTCCTCAAGGTTTTTAGAAATCATTTGCAAAAAAAAAAACTAAAAAAAAATAGCAGATATTAACAAACAGTTGGATATGTCTATGTGGAATGTAAATGAATTCTCTTCTGTGAATAGTCTGTGGAATGCAACAATAGCCAGTCAGATGTAGAAAGCATAACTACTCCATGTGGTCGAGCAACAAGAAATCGGAAAGGAAATCCTCCACCTCCAACCCCAAGTGTGAGTTTTAAGCATTTTATAGACCTCATGATGTCACTGATGGTTTATGATGACTTCTGGAATTTTTCATCAGTTTCTATATTTAGATTTGAAGTACAATATTATAATCTTTCATAATTTCATTATATGAATATGAACATGAATTATTATGAATAATACTCAATAATAATTTTGACGTGTATGATCGTAAGCTTTAAAAGTTGAATTATGAATTTATTTTATTACATGCAGTTTACTGTCTCTCAATTTTTGAAGCAATTTGATGAAACTTGTAGGAGCTATAAAGAAGAGGATATTTACATCTGTCAGTTATGGTAACTATAATGCTTTTATGTCATGGTAAAGGAACAAAAATCATGGAGATCTCATTCCTCAAACTATACACTGAAATATCTTGAAAGAGGTCTTGCTGGAAAGAGTGGATAGTCTGCTATAATTTATTTGCAGAAAATATTTCAAAATAAGAAAACTAATGTTCTACAATGAAGGAATATATGGAAATGCTTTTCTTTTCTTTTTTTTGTTATTATTATTATTATGGAGAGGGAGGGGATGTTGAACAGTGAATGGGAAGGTCAATTGTATAAACACAGTGAACATTCATTATGAATGAAATTGAACATTATTTATTTTATTTTTTCTTTCCAAGGAGGGGGGTGGGGAGAGAGAGAGAAAAAAAAAATCTTGCCTTTCCATTTATTCCTTCAATGTAGAACATTAGAGTTTTCTTATTTTGAAATATTTTCTTCGAATAAATTGTAGCAGACTATCCACTCTTTCCAGCAAGACCTCTTTCAAGATATTTCAGTGTATAGTTTAAGGAATGAGATCTCCATGATTTTTCCCTTACCGTGACTTAAAAGCATTATAGTTATCATAACTTCCAGCATAGAAATACCATTTTCTTTCCTTTTCTTTTTGTTTACTTTTATTTTTTCCTGTCTAAAATCAGGTTAGTTTGCACAAAAATAAAATTGTTCTTCTTTTTGTTATTATTTGCTAATTAATCTTGTTTCCAACATTTGTATTGCACACAATTTAATCTAAATCACAAACCATCCAGTCTAGATTGACACCTGGAATCTGAGCCAAAATGACCATTAACAGTTTTAACCCATTCGCCCCATGTGGCAAGAATACATGCCATGCCCACTGTAATACACGTTTATTTATTGTATTTACACATAGATGGCTCTACAAGTTCTTCATCGCCAAATAGCCAGTTATTAGAAACGACCTATTTCACTCGTTTACCCTTTTCTTTCACTTTAAGAAAGGGTCTTTTGTATAATTTCATTGTCTGAAATATTTTAATGACAAATTAATAATCATAACATCAATAACAATAATAACAGTATCGATGGTATTAATTTTCCCGCCAATTCAAGGAATGGGGAAATCAGGGCCTACTGATAGACTCCTTGCTGTCTGAGCACATGTGGAGCCATCTGTATTTAACAAAATTCACCAAAAACTACAGGGGACAGAACATAAATCCGGGGCAAATGGGTTAACAGAGTGGGTTAAGTAGGGACAGTATTTAAAAGTTTTGGTTTGCTATATCTCAATTACTTGTGTTTTATGAAGTTGGTCAGGTAGTCCTTCCATAGAAACAATATCATATTTTACCATTTATTTGATACGGAAAGATCTTCCACAGGAATCATTACACTTAGTCCTGGATACTACAGAGGGGGATGGAAGCTATTTCCTCTCCCCCAATTCGGTCACAGCTAGCAGTAATAAGAGAGGAGAAAAGCCACAGAGGACCTCAAGGCGCATTCAAAGTAGAAGAAATGTGTATGACAGCTCCTTTGAAAATCAGGTAAGATTTTAGATATGTTAATTCTAACTGAGTAAGTCTATCCATGATTTATTAAATCATGTAATTAATTTAGTAACTTATTTGGAGAAAGAATGGCTCCTCCCCCCTCCCCCCCTCTCTCTCTCTCTCTCTCTCTCTCTCTCTCTCTCTCTCTCTCTCTCTCTCTCTCTCTCTCTCTCTCTCTCTCTCTCTCTCTCTCTCTCTCTCTCCCTGAACATTTGTTAAGATAGATCTGTACTCTGTGGGGGTGTATATGGAAGTTGATATTCCCCCATTTTAAGATTATGAAAGATGTCATCTTTTAATGGGTATTTGTAAGAAGGAAAAGTCAACTTCAGTTTCTTAAAACAAATAATGATTTCAGGAATCCTCATGGAAACCAACAAAAGCTGCTCATGATGATGATGAGGATGAAGAAGTTTGGGAGCCTCCTGCACCAACTGGTAAACAGCCTAGAAATACAAGAAAAACTAGGGGACGTAAAACAAAATCTCATGTCTATAACCCACATACAGACCAAGAGAATAAAAGCAGGTATGAGTGATACTCCTATAACTCAAAAAACAGTAAAATTCCATATTCCATTTCTTAAAAAAGTATTTATTTGATTTTTTGTCACTATATTTTGAGATTTTATCCATATATTTATTAACTTCTCTTTATAATGATAAAGATAATTCTAATGCAGAGCTTGATTTCATTTCTGTAGTTTGGCAAATAAGGCAGTGGATAGCCAGGCTTCCGATAATGGAGAAGACTTCAAAACTCCAGTACAAAGACGTAGACGACAGTTATACAACTCAGCTGTTGAAGAACCATACGAGTGCTCTCCAAATCTGGTCAGTAATGATAAGTTTTAATATGTAAGTTGTATTATTATCTATGGATAAGATTCTTAAGCCCTTATGGGTAGCATTTCCTATCATGACTCCAAGCCACAATTATGGCAAAGTTTAGAACAGTGACTTCAAGGCATAGGAAACTGAGGGTAACTTATTGGTGTTTTCTTCAAACATCAGACCTCCATCCATGTTTTATTAGGCATGTGACATTTTTGTGTACATAATTCTGGTGATTTATTATCATAATAAGGTAAAGAAATGAGATAAAGAAGAGAGAGGGTATTTAGTCTTTGGAGAAGGAGTGATTGATTTTACAGGTCAGAGAATGTTTCTTTTGAAAGGATTCTTGCTGAGGAGAGTTATAAAGATAAGAATAGTTACTGTAAGACATAGATAATCAAGGGAGAAGGGAGGGGGAAAGAAGGCATGGGATAAGGGAAGGAAGGAGGTGTAAGGGAGATGAGTGGAGCAATCCTGCCAAACACAAATGGCTGAGACAACCCAGGTGGACCAAGAACAAGTGTCTAGTATCATGTCAGTTTTTGTAGCCCTAGTTAAAGATATCTATGAATAAGAATTATTAGCTGTGATTTAAGTATTGTGCATTCTACTAAAAAAACTTGTTAATTTTTCTTTTCTCTTTCCAGATTGAACTTCCTCCAGTTCAGGATAGCCCACACACTGTTGTCAGGCGACAACTGAGGAGCAAAAAAAAGAAATGAATTATCCTTAATCTTCTTTTCTCTGTCACTTATCTTTTTTCTTCTTCATATATATAAAGGAAACTTTTTATGTGTAGACCTAACATTTCTGTATTTCATGTGTACTGTATCAACCATATATATGTGAAATACATTTGTAATGTTATTGAAAACTATAATTGATAGTAAATTAAGCAAATTTTATTGTTTTGTAAACTCTGTATAGTGGATGCAGATATAATATTGTCTGCCACCCAAGGAATACATGAACAAGCAAATATAGATACCTAAGTTTTCAAATAATTTTTATATCCATACTACTTTTTAAGGCCCTTTGTGTATGTGTGTGTGAGGGGGGAGTGGCATGGTTTTGTATGAATAAAATACAATAATGTTAGTCAAGAAAGGTATATTTACATAAGTACAATCTTAAAACACTGCAAAATTTGCCTGCAAACTGTACCAAATAAGAATTTTCAAAATTAGGTGAAAAGCAAGAGTAAATGGATGTGACATATATAAAACAAAGTATGTAATGTTAAATTTATTGTAAAAATTAATTACGCTATCTTGCATTATGGATATATGGATTATAGGTAGATATTACTCCATAATGTATTTTGTTGAATAAAGGCTTAGTACATACTACACACACACATACAGAGCGAATGTCCAGCCAGTCGTGAGCGTGACCTCCCGCGCCCTTGGAAATCACTGCGAGGGGCACGATAGATCTATACGTAATTCGGGGTATATCTTTTAGAAATATAATTAAGTGGCATAGAGTACTAAAGAGTAATACAGAAAAATGTGGCAATAAAAAGTATCTTACAAAACGTCTAGGAATATAGATAAAAAAAAAACAACATAATAGAGAAAAATAAAAACTGAATACCAGAAAATAAAATAGTGTATGCTTAAAACAAAAAGAAAATGTAATGTAATTCTTAACAGAACGGATTAGGATAAGTCCAATATGCGAAGCTGAGGGGAGCCCGGCCTGTGTCGACTAATGCCGACTCGTTTACGTGTGTCAGGCGGGGCGCGAACCGCCGACCCCTCGGACGTGAGGCCGACACGTTGCCACTGTACTAGCCCGGAGGCTAGAAAACGGACGTTAGCCATTTTAGGAAGTATTCGTATACATCCATACAAGTAGATATGTTCGTATATTTATAAATTATCTGCCAAGTGGACCTCATGGTACACTACACCCATATATGTTGTTATGGAGGGCATAGGAGATGGGGACAAGGCTCAATGTTGGAGATCACCCTTATCGTGGGATTTAGCCATCAGCAGAACCAATTTTTCTTCTTCTTCTCCCCCCCAATCCCTTGCCCGTTGTTGTCGTGGGGGGGCTTAGGAGGCGGAGACTGGGACCCAATGCTGGGGAACTCCCCAATCTTGGGACTCAGCCCTCGACTCAACAAATTTTGCATGGTCTTTTTTTCCTCCTCCTACTTTTTCCTTTCTGTCCCTTCACCAACCCCTTCTACTATCCACTTCCTAAGGTGTGAGAGCCGTGCTGAAAGGATGAAAGGCTGACTTTGTGCCAGTCCTGAACGGCCTGAGGGAGCCATGGGCACGGTATTCCCCTGCTTTAGTTGTCTAGCACTTACCCCTCAAGCGACCCTGAGGGGTAGACCGTTTCTCTCCCCAACATACTCCAGGCTTATCATGGCCAACAATGAATAACCATTAACCATTAACCATACCATTATTAGAGGCAATGAGGCTTGCCTCTTCATCAAATAGCTCCACCAATTCAAACTCGCCCGATTCCCTGACCCCAGGCTCTCCTTTGACCACGGCTCTGAACACTACAACTAATACCCCCTCCTCAATGCCGACTAGTACAGTATCCACCCTAATCAACACCCCAGGAGACATTTCTACTCCCAACATGCTTAACTTCAACAATTATACCCCCACAACCTTCTTCATCAACTACCCCATCCTCCCTTATTACTACCTTACAACCTTATTGTCCACCTCCCCATAACACTACCTCCCTCAACACTACTCCCTCTTCCACATGCCCCCGTCCTTCTACTACCCCCATCTCTACAAATTCTTAAATAATCTATTTAGCCCCGCCAAATGGGACCGATTTTTCGTGATCCCTCCCACAACTCACACTTTCTGCTTTGACAACCTGTTTTCATTCCTCAAATACATATACATCCTTCACTTGATCTAACCCCTATACATTACCTCACCCAACCTTAACCCATTTACTCGTCAATTCCTTTGCCCAACTTTGACAACTAATCACTAACTCAACCACCCTTCACTACCATTTACTATAGTGCTACATGACCTTAGATGTCTAGCACATTTATTTTGCTTTTAACCATTAACCATTAACCATTCTTCTTCTTCTTCTTTTTCTTCTTTGGACATCACTACTACTTCTTCTTCTTCTTTGGACATCACTACTTGTTCTTCTTCTTCTTCTTCTTCTTCTTTGGACATCACTACTTCTTCTTCTTCTTCTTCTTCTTTGGACATCACTACTTCTTCTTCTTCTTCTTCTTCTTTTTCTTCTTCTTTGGACATCACTACTTCTTCTTCTTCTTCTTCTTTGGACATCACTACTTCTTCTTCTTCTTCTTCTTTTTTCTTCTTCTTTGGACATCACTACTTCTTCTTCTTCTTCTTCTTCTTTGGACATCACTACTTCTTCCTCTTCTTCTTCTTCTTTGGACATCACTACTTGTTCTTCTTCTTCTTCTTCTTCTTCTTTGGACATCACTACTTCTTCTTCTTCTTCTTCTTCTTTGGACATCACTACTTCTTCTTCTTCTTCTTCTTCTTCTTCTTCTTTGGACATCACTACTTCTTCCTCTTCTTCTTCTTCTTTGGACATCACTACTTCTTCCTCTTCTTCTTCTTCTTTGGACATCACTACTTCTTCTTCTTCTTCTTTGGACATCACTACTTCTTCCTCTTCTTCTTCTTCTTTGGACATCACTACTTCTTCTTCTTCTTCTTTGGACATCACTACTTCTTCTTCTTCTTCTTCTTCTTCTTTGGACATCACTACTTCTTCTTCTTCTTCTTCTTCTTCTTCTTTGGACATCACTACTTCTTCTTCTTCTTCTTCTTTTTCTTCTTCTTCTTCTTTGGACATCACTACTTCTTCTTCTTCTTCTTTTTCTTCTTCTTTGGACATCACTACTTCTTCTTCTTCTT
Source organism: Penaeus chinensis (assembly GCF_019202785.1). Taxonomy (NCBI): domain Eukaryota; kingdom Metazoa; phylum Arthropoda; class Malacostraca; order Decapoda; family Penaeidae; genus Penaeus; species Penaeus chinensis. Next base: position 22,534,214 of record NC_061828.1, on the reverse strand, counting down.
TGGACATCACTACTTCTTCTTCTTTTTCTTCTTCTTTGGATATCCCTACTTCTTCTTCTTCTTCTTCTTTTTCTTCTTCTTTGGACATCACTACTTCTTCTTCTTCTTCTTCTTCTTCTTCTTTGGACATCACTACTTCTTCTTCTTCTTCTTCTTCTTCTTCTTCTTCTTCTTTGGACATCACAACTTCTTCTTCTTCTTCTTCTTCTTCTTTGGACATCACTACTTCTTCTTCTTCTTTTTCTTCTTTGGACATCACTACTTCTTCTTCTTCTTCTTCTTCTTCTTCTTTGGACATCACTACTTCTTCTTATTCTTCTTTGGACATCACTACTTCTTCTTCTTCTTCTTCTTCTTCTTCTTTGGACATCACTACTTCTTCTTCTTCTTCTTCTTCTTCTTCTTCTTTGGACATCACAACTTCTTCTTCTTCTTCTTCTTCTTCTTTGGACATCACTACTTCTTCTTCTTCTTCTTCTTCTTTGGACATCACTACTTCTTCTTCTTCTTCTTCTTCTTCTTCTTTGGACATCACTACTTCTTCTTATTCTTCTTTGGACATCACTACTTCTTCTTATTCTTCTTTGGACATCACTACTTCTACTTCTTCTTCTTCTTCTTTTTCTTCTTCTTTGGACATCACTACTTCTTCTTCTCCTTCTTTTTCTTCTTCTTTGGACATCACTACTTCTTCTTCTTCTTTTTCTTCTTCTTTGGACTTCACTACTTCTTCTTCTTCTTCTTCTTTTTCTTCTTAGTTGGATATCACTACTTCTTCTTCTTTTTTTTCTTCTTTTTTGGACATCACTACTTCTTCTTCTTCTTCTTCTTCTTCTTCTTCCTCCATTCCTTTTCCTTCTCTTCTCCAATCCCTCCTGTTCAATTTCTAAGGTCTAAACTGTAAGAACCGTGCTGAAAGAATGAAAGGCTGGCTTTGTGTCAGCCTCTGGGATCCATGGGCACTATTCCCTTTGTTAATTATCTAGCCCGTACCCTTCATAGGAACCCTGAGGGTTTGACCATTTTTCTTCCCCTCATATTTCAGGCTCACAAATACCAATAATAAAGATTTATTATTTAAACTTATCAGTTACAGACAAATCCAACCGCTGCTACTACTACCCCCTCGTTATGGCTTGCTGTAAACTTAACCACTTCAATACGGATGATGTGACCATCACGTCATAATCATTTGGCTTGAGGAGTAGGTGACGAACATACCACCATGAGAAAATTTGGCTGTGGGGCGGGGTAACGGGAACTTTCCGGCGTGAGCATTTCGAGTGAATGCTGAAGTGACAGGTAAGACTCGCCACGATTGCACAAACCTCTTGGAAAGTGATTAGACTCATTTGGCGTGTGGAATTTAGTGTCCGTGAGCTATGACAGGAGGAGCACCAGCTTCAGGAAGGATGCATTTACATGTTCAGCATCCTACTCCTGGTTGCTGTGCCTAGCAACGAGGTTGTATTACAGAAAACAATATTACGAACAAAAATGAATGATACTAATAACAAAATGTTATTTGTTTTTTATTCTTACACTGAGTTATGGACTACCTAGAAAGATTAAAGAAAACCAGTCTATTAACATCTGCATATTCTACCTGCCCACACGCCATAAACCAATAAAATTCTGCTGGGTGCCCAACCATGTTGGAATCCCCGGCAATGAACAGGCAGATATTCTAGCATGTCCACATACGAACCACGTTTCTCACGTATTCCAGCCACGGATTATTACCCACACTGTAAGATCTTGTATAATCGATGGCAATCTTTCTGGTCAAGTCTCCGCACTAATAAATTACACACTGTAAAACTACCAATCTCCTGGTCAGCTCCATTTCATCGGAACAGACGTTGGGAGACGGCTCTCGCCCGCTTACGCATTGGCCACACCCGTCTAACACACTCCTGTCTGATATCACACTCCGATCTACCCCTATGTTCCCTATGTAATGTCCCTCTTTCAGTTCCACGTATTCGATTGTCATACCCGTGTTTTGATGCAGTCCGTACCTCTGTTTCCTCCCTTCACCGACCTCCCAACTTATCAAACATCCTTACAGAATCTCACACTCTAGTTTGACAACCTGTTTTCCTTCCTTAAACGCATATACATCCTTCACTTGATCTAACCCTTTACATAACCTTACCGACCTAAACCCATCCACTCGTCAATTCCTTTGCCCAGCTTTGACAACTAATCACTAACTCAACCACCCTTCACTACTATTTACTATAGTGCTACATGACCTTAGATGTCTAGCACATTTATTTTGCTTTTAACCATTAACCATTAACATCTGCATGCATAAAAATAAATGACAAACATGGACATTGGCAAATGGCAAAACGTTAAAAACGCTTATGCTAAAGAAATATTCCAAAGGGGGCACCGTACAAGATTGTGCGCGCGCACCTGTCAGAATGGCCGTTCACGGAAGCCTAATGCCCGTATTTTGGGCCATGTGATTTCCATGAAGCAACCAAATCCACCCACTGAATCATCCACCCACCCTCAACGTACTCCACAATTATTTACTGCCCCTTCTTCCCTTATTACTTCTCTTCATCTTTGTTGTCCTCTCTCTACACTACAAACCTTTTGAGCTCAGCCAAGTTGGATCGATTTTTCCATTCTCCCTATAGCCCCATACTCTGACAGTACCCTCTTCTTTAAACAATGTCACAAAAAAACAAGTAGGCTAAGTTTCCTTTCGTATCTGTTTCGATCAATCACGCCTTGTAACATACATCCGAGTCCTAAGCTCGTGCATTATATACCTGACTGGCAAATATGCCTGCCCAGCCTCACTTAATATCTTTACCGGAATTGTTGCTATCTCGCCGTCTGACTGCCCTGTATACGACCATGGTCTACTTATTTTGAAAGTTAGACCCTGAAAACGATCTATTTTCTTGCCTCATCATAAAGCAGTATTAGTACAGTGCTACATTCATTTTCATTTGATCTAAGCGCCCTTACCCCTTATCCCTTTCCCTTGCCCGTTGTTGTCGATTAAACTAATTTTGTCTTTTTCCCCTTCCGTTTTTTCGTTTCTCTTCTACTATCCACTTCCTAAGATGTGAGAGCCGTGTTGAAAGGATGACAGGTTGTACAAGTCCAGAACGGCTGGGGGAGCCATGGACACAGTATTCCCCTGTTAAGTTGTCTAGCCCTTACCCCTCAAATGGACCCTGAGGGGTGGACTGTTTCTCTCCCCAACATACTCTAGGCTTACCATGGTCAATAATGAAGATTTTATACCGTTGTTAGGGGCAATGAGAAATAGCCCCACTGACTCAAACACTCCCTCTCCACAACTGACATTATTCTTAATTCAGATCGCCCCACACACTTTGACATGAACAGGCAATCTTTTTCATGCCTTGACTTCTCTCTATGCTCCCCTTATCTTCATTTAGATTTCCATAGGTCAGTTCTAGACCACTTTCCCTATAGTGACTTATTTTCCAGTCCTTCTTTCTTCTACTTCATATGTACCACTTCTTAATCCCCCACGCTGGTGCTTTGATAGAGCTGACTGGCGTTTATTATTCCTACTCCTCCATTACCCTTCTCGTCCATTTCAGAAATGCTACAATGTTTCACAGTTACAGTCCTAAGAGCTGCCTATACAGCCATTCCTCCTCAATTACATCATCTACATCTATTTCAGCTGTTTGGCGTCGGATCCATAAACTATCAGGCAAACATCTCCCATCCAGCCCTCGTCTTTCATATTCAAGATGCTCTCACCTCTGATCCTCTCCAAGTCGCTAATGAACTGGGTGATTATTTCAGCCAGGTCAGTAGTGGCTCTCACCTTTCATCACATTTCTCTTCCATTAAGACCATCAGAGAACGCATCCCCATCCTCTTCACCCTGTTCTCTGCCGAGTCCTATAATGCTCCTTTTTCCTCTTCTGAACTCAACACTGCTTTATAGTCGTGCCGCAACACCCATGAAATCCCTGACAGTATTCACTACCGTATGCTCCGACACCTTCCATCTTCCTCTCTATCCTTCCTTTTAACTATGTTCAACCTCATATGGACGACAGGAAATTTTCCTTCTCATTGGCATGCTCTTATCCTCCCCTTCTTGAAACCCAATAAATCGGGTACCCTCCCTCAAGATTACCGCTCCATCGCTCAAGCCAGCTGCTTGTGCAAACTACTAGAGCATACAGCTCCCCCTTCCTCATTTCGAGACATATATTACATCTGCATTTGTAAGCCATGACTCAGTATCAGCCATATTCTTTGACTTAGATAAAGCTTATGATACCACATAATGATCCAGCAATTATCCTCCTCAGGAATATGCGGAAACATGGGTGTCTCTTTAAAGTCTTATCTCTCCAAATGCACTCTCCAGGTCAAAATTGCCTCTTCCATATCATCATCCTTTCCTCAGGTGTGCTCAGCGCCACCTTATTCCTTCTTGCTGTTAATGACATTGTATCAGTTCTACCACTATGATATGTTAATGATTTAACCTCCTTTTCCTCTGGTACATCCATACCAACTCTCCGCCAGTTCCTTCAGTCTGCAATATCATCAATATCCTCCAAATTGTCCTGATGAGATCATATCTTTTGCATCTTACAGACTCTTTCCCATATATTCTGGGGCTCGGATCGCAAAACTTTCCTCCATCTTCATATTGCCTTGATCCTCTCCACACTTGATTATGGATGCCATATCTACTCCTCTGCTTCACCCTCCCTTCTTGCTTATCTTGATGCAGTCCACCACTGCGGTCTTCGCCTAGCCCTAGACGCGTTCTGCTCCTCTCCAGTTGAAAGCCTGTACACATGTCATCTCTCTCTCGACGCCATACTCTTCTCTCTCTCGGATGCTATGCTCCCTTTCACCAACTTTTCCTGCTTCCTATCTTTGCTTCTTTTCCAAGTTTACCTATTCCTATCTCCGTTCGCATGGATACCTTCTGTTGTTCGTCCTCAAGTATCTTCTTTAGATGTTTATTGGGCATCTGTACAGAGAGCAGGAGAGGGTTACAGTTGGACTTGCCTTCTCTGCAGCTTGCGGACCACTGAAGGTAGGTAGCAAACAAACTTGAGGGGTTGCCAATTAGGCTCTGTAATTATTGTCACCTTGGATGTATCTGTTTTACAGAGGCATAGGTAAACATGACACAGATTTCATATATCTACACCCTCTTCCCCCATTCCCCCTTTCCCCATCTCCGACCTCTTCCGTTTTCTGTCCATTCCGTTCCTCCAGGGCTTATATCTTACCCCTGTATTTGCTCCTCTGTATTGCCTGACCCACCAAAATCAGATATCCCCCCTTCCGTCCTTCTTATTCGTTTCATTGACCATGTCTCCATTCATCCCTACGGTATTCATGTTTATACTGATGGCTCCTGGTTTCGCACTAACCTTCCCAACTCGCACTTTCAAAAAAACTCTCCCTCCTGAATACAGTGTTCTTACTGCACAACTGTATGCACTCCTTTTTGCCTTAAAACACATATACTTACATTCTGCTTCCTCTTTCACTATTTTTATTGACTCCCGTAACTCAATATCTCTCATAAAATCTATGCACTCGACCAGTCCCCTTGTCTGTAAGATTCAGAACTGATTGTTCTACCTGTCCACTTGCCATAAATCTATCAGATTTTGCTGGGTGCCCAGCCATGTTGGAATCCCCGGCAATGAACAGGCAGAGACTCTAGCACACTCTGCTGCTATATCCACATCACAACCACGTTTCTCACATATTCCGAGCCACTATAAGACCTTCTTTTATACCAGATGACAATCTTTCTGGTCAAGTCTTCCCAATAATGAATTACATTCTGTAAAACTATCAATTTCCTCCTGGTCAGCTCCCTTTCATTGGAACAGACATTAGGAGATGGCTTTCGCCCGCTTACGGATTGACCACACCCGTCTAACACATTCCTATCTGATTTTACGTTCTGATCCACCCCTACGCAATGTCCCTCTTTCAGTTCTACACATTCTGTTGTCCTGTCCACACTTTGCTTCAGCCCATACTTCCGCTTTCCCCTACCTATCCTCCCGTCACCGACCTTCCAACCTATCAGAATCCCACACCTTCTGCTTTGACAACCTGTTCTCCTTTCTAAGACGCATACATATCCTTCACTTGATGCAACCCCCCTTACCTAACCCTACCTTAACCCAAGCACTCATCAACTCCTTTACCCATCTTTAACCTTTCCAATATTGCTTTTGACTGTTGACGATAGGAACTAACTAACTCAGCCGCCCTTCACCACCTTTCCTATACCTTCCTATAGTGCTACATGACCTTAGACGTCTAGCGCTTTTATTTTTTGCTTTTAACCATTAACCATTCCCCTCAATCCCTTACCCGTTGTTGTCGTGTGTGTGTGTGGGGGGGGGGGCTTAGGAGACGGAGACTGAGGCCCAATGCTGGGGATCTCCCCTACCTTGGGCCATGGGCACGGTATTTCCTTGGTTAATTGTTTAGCTCTTACCCCTGAGGGATAGACCTTTTGTGTTCCCCACATGTTTGTCGGAATCCCCGACAATGGAAAAGTCTGCCGCGAAGCATAACTGGTTAATAGGTGCTTGGGTGCCCTGATGACAGCCTGCTTTGTCAGTGAGTTGTAAGGGCGCGCATTATCATCACCCTCAATAAATAAATACATCTTGATGTAGGTTTCCGTTACATTTAACATGCATTGTATGTTTAGTTTAGAGATTATACATTGATAGTGTGTGGGTAAAAAAAAAAGTAAATGTGTACAAAAAGAAAAGGTGAGCAACACAAATGACAAAGCAACAAAAGAAACACTAGGACAAAAGCTGCAATTGGGGGGATTGGAGGGCTATCTTTTTTTCTTTTCTTTTTTTTGTAACCCTCCTACGGTGATCTGTCGTTGTGTTCTCGTCCTAGGGTTGGGATATCTCACTTTTTATCACTATTTAGTTTTTTAACCCTCCTGCGGTGATCTGACGTTACGAACATTGGGAGGACAACGTTCGTAGTGATTGATCTCCTGAAGGATCAATCACTCCCCTCCCCGAGGGGTTGGGATATTTTTTTCAAGATTGACGTGTGTATAGAGGGCGGGGTGGTGGCTGTGAGTGTACATAGACTGTTTATGTAGAATGGGTTGTCTTCCATGTTTTTAGTACTCGTGTGTATATGCGGGTGTTCAGTGGTTCTATGTTGTGGCTCGCATGGAGTATGTGCGAGGGTATGATGTTAGGGTATCATATGTTTTCAGCCCAGCGCAAAGCTTTGTTCTGGACCGCCTGTGTGTTCAATTGTGTTTTGATATGGTGTGTAGTGGTACTGGGCTGTATTCGAGTATAAGTCTGACGACTGTTTTCTTGAGTCTTAGCTTTATTTATGTTGTGCACTGTGAGAATCATTGAAATTTGGCACGTGTTGCGTTTGCTTGTGTTATACGTTGTTTCGTGTGCAGTTTTATACCCCATTTGTTCGAGGAGTGACCGAGTAGTTTCCCTGTGTTTGCTTAGGGAATGTCTGTGCTGTGTACTTGTGTAATGGCTGTTTCTGTGGCGCGTTTCATGATGTGTTTTGATTTGCTGGGGTGTGTGATGATTTGAATGATGTCGTCTGTGTATGATATGTAGTTGATGAATGGTGCTGGAAGTGGAAGGTCTGCTGTGCATAGTATGAATGGTGTTGGTGATAGTATGCTCCCCCGTGGTACCCCACTCTTGAGGGAGATGGGGGTTCCAAGGAAGGTGTATGTTTGCAGAGAAGACGAGTGAAGTTGTGTGGAAAGTGTAGGTTTATGATTTTGTGTTTCAGTCCATCATGCCAAACTGTCAAAGTAGAGCTAATATATATATATATATATATATATATATATATATACATACATATATATGTAATATAATAATACATGTAATAATATATATATATATATGTATATATATGCAGGGCCGGATTATGACCTTTTGGGGCCCCTAGGCTAGTGGAATTATGGGGCCCCCTCAGACGGAGCCACTGGGGCCCCTGATCTCAAATAAACGGCTTCAAACCGGGGCCCCATATCTCAAATAAAGGGCCTCAAACAGGGGCCCATTATCTCAAATAGGGGGCCACAAACAGGGGCCACTTTTATTTTAAATTGGGTTTTCAGACTCCTGGGCCTCGTCTTGTAAAGATGCAATGCAAAATATTAAAATATTATACTCATTAAAAAAAAAATTATATTTGAAAATCTTTTAGCTTGGGGCCCCCAAGCTAGTTTCACTGTTGCAATTTCTCCTGCGTCTATTATATGGTCTATACTAATATCGTCTTCACCTGGTGTTTTCCCGCTCTTCATGCCTTTAAGAGCTCTCTTTATTTCTTCTGTGGTGATGTTAGGTACTTCTATAGTTACCGCGTTCGCTTCCATCCGTGGCTGTTCATTTACGTTGTATAGATCCCTGTAAAAGTTTTCCACTACTCCTATGATTTAATTCTTATTATATGTCACTTCTCCGTCTGGTTTCTTCATTGCATATATTTGATTTCTTCATATTCCAAGTCTCCTTTAAGCTGTTTTCATGCTGGTACATGAGATCACTGTTTCATTTATTATTTTAGTGTTGAATTTCCGTACATCTCCTCTCTTCTTTTTATATATAGTTTTTGTTAGTTCAGCTAATTCTATTTTGTCCCTATTTGACGATGCTTTCATGACCCTGCGTTTTTGCATAAGTTCTTTAGTTTCTATCGAGAGCTTACTGGAGCTTTGTTTGACGTTCTTACCGCCTACTTCAAGTGCAGCTTCCTTTATTATGTCATTGAACTGTTTGTTGATTTGGTCAGTGTTGAGATCTTCGTCGCTAAGAAGTGAATATCTGTTTTGGATGTTAATGCTAAATTCTGTCGCTTTGGTCTTCAAATTAGCTAAGTTTGGCTGCGGTTTTCGTATGAGTTTATTCTTTTCCCTTCTGAGGTCTCTGACCAACCTATGGTCGCTGCCAACATTTACTTTATTTATGACTTCCACATTTTTTACTATATCTTACTTATTTGAAATTATGAAGTCAATTTCGTTTTTGATGTCCAATGGCGACTTCCACGTCCACTTCCGCTCTAGTCTTTTTTCGAAGAATGTATTCATGATATTGAGTGATCGAGCCTCCGCAAAGTCGATTAGCATTTGTCCCCTCCTATTCCTTGTGCCTATTCCGTGATTCCCCACTACGGTTTCTCTTTCTGTCTTTTTACCTATGTTGGCATTAAAGTCTCCCATAATTATTGTGAAATGGGTTTTTACTCTCTCGCTGGCTAAATGAACATCTTCATAAAAGCTTTCTATTTCTTCATCACTGTGGCTGCAGGTTGGAGCATAGACTTGAACAATCTTAAAGTTGTATCTATTATTTAGTTTTATTGTTACTGAAGCCATTCTTTCATTTATACTATGGAATTCTACGATATTCTTTTCTAAAAGTTTGTGAACTAAGAAACCTACCCCTAGTTCTTGCTTGCTACCCTGAGATTTACCTCTCCAATAGAGCACGTGTCCATCATTTAGTGTCTTCTGTTCTTCGCCGTCTTCTAACCTCACAGAGTCCTACAACATCCCATTTAATGAAGGAGAGTTCCTCAAATAATGCTGATAAGTCGAAGTCCGTTCTCATTGTCCTTATATTATATGAGCGGAGGTTCATCAACGTGGGGCGGCCTGTTCTTAGCCGGGAATTCTTAGCACCCTCTGCTCCGGAGCTATCCTGATCGCCGCCGTAACCACGAGCTCCTTCGCCTCCGGTGAATGAGGGCCGTTGCTCTGTTTGTGCAGTCATGATTTTTGATTGTGAGGTAGACAACTGAGTTACCTCCCACCTACTGGCCTAGGTGTATCTTGGTGGAAGGGGGAGTATTTTAGCCGGGATGCCGCTGATAAGCCCCTCCAGCAAGGTTGGCCCTGTCTAGTGTGGACTTAAGAGCAGCAACACATGGGCCTGCTCACTACACCAGGGTATACTCCCGTGAGCATGGGCTTGAGTATCAGAAGTGCGTATATGTGCGGTTGTATATTATACACTGATTTTATTTATGCGTATGTGCGCCTAGTGCAGACATAGTTGTTCACCCGCAAATGCCCTAAGTACTACGCATATGTTCATTTTCGTGCACATACACATGAGAGCATACGCCTTTACAATGCTCCTATGCATATGATATGCATACATACTTTTACATTATACACAACTATACCCATGCGCATGCATACACACATATAAACATACGCGCACTTCATATGCGCATACATATGTATGTACTCACCTACACTTATGCGCACGCATTCATGCGCACATACCTTGTATACGTACTTATGACTTTGAATACCCATACAAATATACATATACATACATGCACACACATACATACATATATATACACATATACATGCATATATCCACATACACATACATATACACACATATATACATATGCACACATACATATATCCACATACATACTCGTATACATACATACACACATATATACATACACATATAACTACCCATACATACACACATATATATATACACACAAATAACTACCTATATATGTATACATACTTACATGTACCCACATACATGCACAAACACTTATGCACATATATACGCACCTCTGTAGAAACATATATGTGCATACACATGCACATACTCGCATATACATATGCATTAATATACATACACCCATATGAATATATACGCATATACGCACATATATACATATCTACGTATATATTGCTTCTTTTTCAAACACACACACATGGATACGTACACGCGATTTTGCATACATCAGCGCACTACCGTGTATACGCTCTCATGCTCGTGCACAAGCGTTTGAACAGCATTTGCATGAGCGCACATACGCACTCCATTTTAATGAGCCCATGCATTAATATATGCATAAATTGTGTGTGTGTGTGTGTGTGTGTGTGTGTGTGTGTGTGTGTGTGTGTGTGTGTGTGTGTGTGTGTGTGTGTGTGTGTGTGTGTGTGTGTGTGTGTGTAAATAACCGTCCTGCCTATCAAGCCCTGAGAAAGCTGAACTCCAAGCCCTCCTCACAGACGACTGCAGTCCGCTCAGCAAGTGGCCAGATAATCTCAGATCCTGATGGGGTGCGGGTGCGTTGGGCTGAGTATTTTGGCTGATCCACCAACAATTAACTTCGATGCGGGTAGTGTCGAGATTCCTTTGCCAGACCCACCTGTCAGCGAGGATCCACCCTCCTTGACTGAAGTCAGGGGGGCGATCTTCAAGCTGAAGAGTGGTAAAGCCGTGGGTATCTGCGGCATCCCATATATATGTATATGTATATATAGTATATACAGTATATATATATATATATATATATATATATATATATACATATATATATATATATATACATATATATACATATATATACATATATATACATATATATATTAGTATATATATGTATACTATTTATATATTTATGTTATATATATATATATATATATATATATATATATATATAGTATATACAGTACATACATACATATATACAAATATATATAATAAATATATATATATGTATATATATATATATGTATATATATGTATTTATATATACATATATATATATATGTAAATCATATATATATATACTCCTTTTAGTGGGTCGTGTGGCATGGTTGGTTTAGTACTGGCCTTCTGGTCTCATACCCAGAGTGACCTAGGTTCGAGGCCAGGTCAGGGAGGATTGTTATACATCTATATCAATACGATATTGCATTATTCCATCTTTCATATATATATATATATATATATATATATATATATATATATTATATATATATAAATATATTATTATATATACATATATATAAATATACAATATATAGTATATATATATGTATATATGTATACATTATATAGTGTATATATATGTGTGTTTATATGTACATGTACATGTACATGTACATGTACATGTACATGTACATGTACATGTACATGTATATGTATATGTATATGTATATGTATATGTTTATGTATATATGTATATGTATATATATATATATATATATATATATATATATATATATATATATTATATATATATATATATTTATATATATAATATATATATAAATATATTATTATATATATAAATATATAATATCTATATATAAATATATATAAATATATTATTATATATATATAAATATATAATATATATATAAATATATAATATATATATAAATATATATATAAATATATAATATATATAAATATATAATATATATATATATATATATATATATATAAATTATATATATATATATGTGTTTGTGTGTTTGTTTGTGTTTGTACATATACATATATGATTATAGATAATTGTTTGCTGCTGGTGTTGTCCAGTTCAGGGGCCCCTTAGCATTTTGATGATGTCAGATGACAGGTAAACGTTTTAGAGATTCGTTTTTTATTTCATTACTAATAAATTTTGACTTACAGGTTCCCCCAAGCTTAATTCTGAAGTGAGGACATACCCTATGAAACTGCTGCTTTTAAAAGTCAAAAATGAAATGCAATAAATCAGATAATGTACAAGACCATTATCTGTATAATGAAATATTTTGTACTGTTTTGTGCATTCAAGTGAAAATAAAAGTGTAGAATGAAAAAGTAAATGTCAAATCAACCTCTGGGTCAGTTTAACATTTTAGGTGAGTCTTCATAAAGAAACAATATTAGAGTTTTATTTCTGTATTTCATGTGTACATTATCAATCACATTTTTGTATGTGAAATACATTTGTAATGCTATTGTGAACTTTTTAAATGACAGTAAATTAAGTAAAAATTTTCACTGTAGCACCTCATTCTATTTCATAAACACTGTTCAGAGGACAGATTAAAATTTTCTGAACCTCCTATGGAATGCAGGAACAAGCAAATATAGACAAAGAACTTTTTATTATTGTTTTTTCATCCTCATTGCTTTTTCCCACTGTTTGATTTGTGCAAAATAAGTCTGAACAATTCAACCACATTTCCTTTATACAGTAAAGACGTATAAATTTAATTTAACTAATAAAACTGATTCAAGCTGAAATCTTTAAAATCATGTGTGATTCCTATATTCATGCTGCCTGTGTAAATGCAAACTGGAAGAAGACTGCCTGAATGAGTCAGTACCTGCTTCAGTTTTTGGTTATTAATAATTAATCTCACCCCCCTCAACTGGCACTAATTATCCCAATTTGCAACATGAAATACTAACACGGTAGGAATAATATAAATATTTCTACTTCTGAATAATAATAAACTGATTATATAACTGCCAACAAAATCAACAAAATATAGACTGTACATGTTACATAAGACAAAGCCTTTACAGGAACATCATATAAAATTTCAAATATGTTACATTGTTTGTTAATATGTCACAACCATGAAGAAGCCTTGCACTAAACTGGGAACATCCATACTTTTTTAAAGGTTGAAAACTCAATCTTCTGAATATTTAAAACACACTTTATGAAAGTGAATGGTAATTTGGTATATACATGCTTACTTAAATTGTAATACAATGACCATCAGTGATGACATAACAGGTTGTGACATAATAACTATGTCCAATAAGTGACTAGTTTCAAGCTTAAAATACAATTTTGTGATAAATGCCTGTAATAACAGTAACAGCTTAATGCTTGACTGGGCTTAGTTCATTAACCTATTTCACAACACATATTTTGAGGCATTTGAACTTGATACATTTAGTCTACAAACAAATGACAGTGCTTTCCTAATTTTATCAGAAATCAAAATAAAAAAAATCCTATCATCTTCACTGTAGCTTCTTGCACTTGTTATCATCCAACATTGCATCTATACTATAAAGCAACTGTACATTTGTTATACAAAGCAAAACTGTTACTACATAAAATCAAAAATGAATATAAAAATATTCTCAGACAAGGAACACTAAAACTTTCTTTCTAATAAAGACAATGTATGAAAATAAAACTTAAGAACCTAATAATGCACCACAAATTTCCTATGGTACTTTCAGTACCTTGGTATCACGGAGAATGCATGTTGCTGGCTTACTCTAGAAATGAAGCCCTTCAGATGGCTGAGAAGTTAAAAATGTCACAGAATTAATCATATGCTCACAGAGCACAAGTCTCATTAACTTCTACAAAGGCTGGACTGGAAAGGGAAAATCATTCTGATATTCCATATGAATGATGAATGAAATTTCATAGATCAAGTGAATATACAAGAAAGTTCTTGCAAAGTATAAACATGTACACAGTTTAGTATACACAGATAATTAAGCCAGATTACATTAAAGGCCAAAGTACTGAGTATACAAAGATTGCTACAACACCAATAGGCCATCAACAATGAAAACAAAATTGTACAACATGACACTGGCAGCACTGAACTACTATGGCACCAGACAGGTACTTAAAAACAAACAATTGCACCTATCCACCACAGTAAAGTGTTATCTCTACTGGTTAAGTCAGCTTGTTCAAATGCAATTCACTATTATAACTACTAGACTATCTATCAGTGCTTTTTATAAATTTATTGTTTATTAAAAACATTCTCATTTTTCAATATGTGGAATGCTGTTAATGAAACCTGGGAACTATAAAAGGTTATTACATTAGTGGTGGACGGTGCAATTCCAGTTACTTTATAATCCATAGTAGTCACTAAAAATTATCTGGATTCAATTGTCTGTTTAGGAATGCTATTGTGTTTCACTTCTGCAGTATCTAACCTTAAATCCAGTTCACTGCGGCTATCCCCAGCACTGCAAATCACTGTTCTTAGGTTATTTGGGTCACTATCACTACTATTTACAACTAATGATTCACCTACTGGCTCACCAACAGGGTCTATATTTTTACTACCAGCTTCTTCTTGGTCATCCATTAAAGCTGGTACCACATGTGAACTATAATGTCCACATGTTTCAGTTGAAGGAGAGGGAGAGGTAAGCACAGAATGGTGAACACGATCGTCTGTCTGACAGAGGTGTTGACCCCGAGGTAGAGAAGCTGAAGGTGAGGTTGGTGACGGTACTGGGTGGCGACGTGAATTTGAACCTCTTCTTAGACTGGCAGTATACTGGTTAGGACTATAGCTTCCAGGAGAAAGATGAGGGCTAAATGTAGATAGTCTTGGACGACCAAGGGCATCTTCGCATCCCACGAGCTCTCCATTTGGACCAACACTGACTGCACTGGCTCCTGTTATGAAAAAGTAAGTGGATAAAGAAAATTACAAAAAATAAAACAAAGTAGAATATATTAGTGATAGCATAATGTCCTAAAACTGTACCATCAAACACCTCTACTTGTATTTTGGAATTCTCATGGTTTCTGTTTGTGGTAAGAAAAAGAACAACATTTAAAGACTGATTATGTGTTTGCAATTTATCAGGATAATCTTATTTCCAAAGCATCCTACTAATTACAATATCAAGTAAAGTTGGAATAACAAATTAACATGCAATAATTACATGAAAGTAATTTTAGCTTAAAAAAACTTACCCCTTAAAACTGAAGCTGACCCATTATCAGCACAGATAATCAGTGACCGCCTAAGACCAGGACGTGAAAGATCAAGAGGAAGGAGGTCTTCATTAGACCGCTGGGCTGAATCTCCCGTCCCACTGTCCTTGCCACTAGAGTGCTCGGAGCCACTGTCTTGCCCTGCTGTTGTGTAAGTCTCATGTGAATTGGCCAGAAGTGGAGTGAAAGTATGCACAAGGTCTGATGGTAAGTGATGATGAGTTGGAAGGTGGGCAGGATACCTCCCCAAAACATCTTCCCTTGGATAGGCAGGTGGTGGTCCTAATGAGCCAGCCTGGGGTCGCTTTCTTGTCTGGTATATAATAACGACCCAAACAAGTGAGGTGATGACAACACAGCCAACAACTGCCATCATTACTATTCCAGTTGTTGTTGATGTAGATGTTATATCTGAAAGGGTTAGAATATTTACATATATATAGATATATAAATTCTTTATTAACATATATATGCTTATAAAGTTATAAATTCTTCTATAAATCTATAAATTTCACTAACTTGGATTGGGAAAATCATCATTTCCAGTTGAAAATTTCTCTGAACTTACCTCTTCTTACTGACAGATTTATTGGTCCTCGCACTGTTCCAAGTATATTTGTAAGTTCACACACATAAGTCCCAGCATCATCCATTTTTGTATCCAAAATCAGTAAATACTGACTGTCTTGAACTAATACATAATGTTCACTTTCTTTAATAACATCACCATCTTTGGTCCAAGTTAGTTTTGGTGTAGGTTTCCCAGTACCCTGAAACATGAATAATGATTTCAAGATTAATACATAAAACTATATTCATTTCCACTATAAATTACTATCTGTTAAAATCAGTATGAACCTTCTCCAGTACTCTTTTATTCTCTTACCTGACATTCTAGAACAGCATCATCACCAAGTCTTGCAACTCTGTCTTGAAGGCTTTTTGTAAATTTTGGAGTTTGTCGTACTGTCAGTGATGCGTGAGAAGATGCTACGCCAGCTGCATTTTTTGCATTACAAGTATACTGTCCTTCATCATCAGATTCTACTGGTTTAATGAAGAATATCGTTTCATTGTTATAAACATGGATTCTTCTTTCACGAGCAGCTGGGAAATCAATGCCATCCTTTACTAATGATATTTCTGGAGTTGGGGAACCTTCAGCTGCACATTCTAATCTAGCCACTTCTCCAATACGAACCTCTACACTTGCAGGTCTCTTAGTAAAGTAAGGGAAGACATGCACTTGAATATTAGCACGCTGAGAATAACTTGCCCCAAAATGATTACGAACTACACATTGATATTCTCCAGTATCTTCATCTGACACATTCTGAAGATGAAGCAAGGATGTGACATTGTGTTTTGCTCCTCCTTCACCATCTCCTCCCACAACATTAACAAGAGTTTCTAGCTGAAAATTTACTAACAACTGGTTA